>NW_027141905.1:0-56119 GCF_036365525.1 Heterodontus francisci
GGTCTCGCACAACTAGATTGTCAAATATTCCTTTCTCATTACACAGTACCCAGTCTAGGATGGCCTGTTCTCTAGTTGGTTCCTCAACATATTGGTCCAGAAAGCCATCCCGTATACAATCAAAGATTTCCTCCTGTTCGTTGTTTTGACTAGTTTGATTTGCCCAATCTATATGCAGATTAAAGTCATCCATCATTACAGATGTTCTTTTATCGCATGCGTCTCTAATTTCCTGTTTAATGCCATTCCCAACATCACCACTGCAGTTCAGGGGTCTATATAGAACCCCCACTAACGTGTTTTTGCCTCTTAGTGTTTCTCAGCTCTACCCATACAGATTCCTCATCGTCAGAGCTAATATCTTTCTTCAATATTGCGTTGACTTCCTCTTTAACCAGCAATGCAACTACACCGCCTTTTGCTTTTTGTCCATCCTTCCTAAATACTGAATACCCCAGGAAGCTCACACACAAGAACACATATAAACACGCACCTATACACACACACATGCACACACACGCACAAAGACAAATATGTCACGTAATTGGGAGGGTTGGACTGATCTAAGTGGAGTCTTGAGCAATAAACTGGGATATAAAGTGTCCTGGTTTGGAGACTTAGTGCTCTTCCCGGATGAACTCGGTAATCCTGAGGCTACTAGCTTGCAGATGTGGATAGTATAGTGCCATAGAGCCATAGAGCCATAGACATATACAGCACAGTAACAGGCCATTCGTGTAAAGCACCTATTTATTCCAATTCCATTTTCCAGCACTTGGCTCTTAGCCTTGTCTGCTATGGCGTTTCAAGTGCTCATCTAAATATTTCTTAAGTGCTGTGAGGGCTGCTGCCTCTACCAGACCTTCAGACATTATATTCCAGATTCCAGCCCCCCTCAAATCCCCACTAAAACGCCTTCCCCTTTCTTTAAATCTGTGCCCCCTGGCTAAGGGGGAAAAAGTTGATTCCTATCTATCCTATCAATGCCCCTCATAATTTTGTATATCTTATTCAGGCTCCCCCTCCCACCTCCCCCCCCCCCCACCCCCCACCAGCCTTCTGTGCTGTACGAAAAATAACACTTGTCTTTTCAGACTCTTTTCATAGTTGAAATGCTCCAGCACAGGCAACATCCTGGTGAATCTCCTTTGCACCCTCTCCATTACAATCACATCCTTCCGATAGTGTGGTGACCAGAACTGTACACTGTACTCCCGCTGTGGGCAAACTTGTCTTTTATGCAGCTCCATCATAACTTCCCTGCTCTTATATTCTATGTCTCAGCTAATAAAGACAAGTATCCCATAAGCCTTCTTAACCACATTATCTTGTTGTGCTTCTGCCTTCAGTGATCTAAGGACAAGTATACCAAGGTCCCTCTGACCCTCTGTACTTCCTAGGGTCCTGCTACCCATTGTATATTAACTTGCCTTGTTAGTCCTCCCAAAAAGCATCACTTCATACTTCTCAGGATTAAATTCCATTTGCCACTGCTCTGTCCATTTTACCAGCCCATCTATATCATCCTGTAAGCTCAAGCTTTCCTCCTCACTATTTACGACACCATTCGTGTCATCTGCGAACTTACTGATCATACCTCCTATATCCACATCTAAGTTATTATTGTACACTACAAGCAGCAAGGGTCCCAGCACCGATTCCAACCTTGCAGCACTGGACGCAGTCTTCCACTCGCAGGAACAACCCTCGACTATCATCCTCTGCCTCCTTCCACGAAGCCAACTTTGGATCCAATTTGCCAAATTGCCCTGGATCACTTTGGTTCTGACCTTCTTACCCAATCTTCCATGTGGGACTTTATCAAAAGCCTTACTGAAGTACAGGGAGACAACATCAACTGCTTTACCCTCACCTAAACATCTAGTCACCTCCTCTAAAAATTCAATCATGTACGTTAGGCACGAAATCCCCCTGACCAAATCATGCGAGCTATCCTTGATTACTCGTTGCCTATCCAAGTGGAGATTAATTCTGTCCCTCAGATTTTTTTCCCATAGTTTCCCAACCACTGATGTGAGACTCAGTGGCCTAATAATGGTCTCACATTCGCTATCCTCCAGTCCTCTGGTGGCAATAGAGGACTTGCAAATTTGTTTCAGAGCCCGTGATATCTCCACCCTTGCCTCACATAACAGCCTGGGATACATCTCATCTGGGCCTGAGGATTTATCCAATTTTAAGCCCGCTGAAACAGAAAATACTTCCTCCATTTCAATGGTAATTTGTTCAAGTATATCTCCCCCACCAAGCGCCGCCCCCCAAGACCCCCGATCTCTTCACCTACATCGTCCTTCTCCATAGTGAACACAGAGGAAAAGTAACCACCTAAAATCCCACCTATGTCTCCAGCTCCACACACAGATTGCCACTCTGATCCCTAATGGGCCCTACTCTTTCCCTGCTTATCCTCTTGCCCTTAATATACTTATAAAAGGCCTTGGGAGTTTCCTTTATCTTGCCCGCCAGTGTTGTTGTTGCCCACTCTTCGCACTTCTTATTACTTCTATAAGTACCCCCTACACTCTCTAAACTTCTCTCGGGCCTCCGCTTTTTGCAGGCTTGGAATCTGCCATAAGCCTCCTTTTTCTTCCTTATCCAACCTTCTATCTCTCTTGGCACCCAGGGTTCCCTAGGCTAGTTGGTCCTACCCTTCATCTTTATTGGAACATGTGGGTCCTGAGCTATCACTATTTCCTTTTTGAATGACTCCCATTCGTCTGATGTAAACTTTCTTACAAGTAGCTGTTCCAAGTGTACTTCTGCCAGATACTGTTTTATCATATTGAAATCAGCCTTCCCCCAATTCAGGAATTTTAATTTCTGTCCCTCTTTGTCTTTTTTCATAAATAACTTAAATCGTGCAGAGTTATGGTCATGATCCCAGAAATGCTCCCCCACTGACACTTGTACCACTTGTCCGGGTTCATTTCCTCGGATTAGGTCCAGTTCCGCCCCTTCTCTTGTCGGCATTTCTACGTGTTGACTCCAAAAGCTCTCCTGTATGCAATTTACGAATTCTGCCCCCTTTAATCTTTTTGCATTATGACTATCCCAGTTGATATTGAGGAAGTTGAAATCCTCTACTATTATTGCCCCATTCTTTGTAAACCTCTCTGTGATTTGCCTGCACATCTGCTCCTCTATCTCTCCCTGACTGTTTGGAAGCCTGTAGTGCACTCCCAGCCAAGTGATTGCCCTATTTTTGTTTTGAACTTCTATCCATTTGGCCTCATTTGAGCAACATTCCAAGATATCATCCCTCCTTACAGCAGTGATTGACTACTTGATCAACAGTGCAACACCACCTCCTCATTAACACCCTCGCCGGTCACGCCTGAAGGTTCTATACCCGTAATATTGAGCTGCCCTTCCCTCCACCATCTTGGTGTGATAGCAATAATAACAAATTCCCATTTGTAAAACGACGCCCTCAATTCATTTCCCTTGCTAGTAAGACTCCTTGCGTTAGAACAGATGCAATACAGCCTTTCATTGTTCACTTTTGCCTTAACCTGTCTATCTCTGATCTGCCTTCCAGATTGTCTCAGCTTCCCTTGCATATTTCACTGTGCATCACCCCTACTGCACCTCCACTCTGTATCCCACCCCACTCCCCCCCGACCCGCCCACACCACAAGTTTCGGATTTTCCTGGAGAACAGCGACAGAGACAGTTCAGTCACCGGGTGCCGATCTGCAGCAATGATTGGCCGAGATGGGTATTGTCAGCAGGCAGGGTTCGAAGCTTGTAAGCTGGATCAGGTTGAGAGAGAAGGAGAATGAAAGAGAGACAGAAAGAGGGAGAGAGAGAGAGAGATCCCACATGGGCCTTACCTAGCTGGTGTCTAGTTGCTTGTCTGGTTTCTACAGTGAGAAAAAAGTCACTTAAACAAGCACATCATGCGGCCTCATTGCCCATTGCCCACTCATTCAACATTATGGCTTAGTGTGTATTCCCTCTTGCAACTCAATTCCAAAGGGATTGACTTTAATGTCTTGTTAATGGGGAATGGATAATTAATTCACTCCATATTCCCAGGGCATTGTTTCTGGAGGGGCTGGTCAGACAATTCGTCTCCACCTGATGCAATGGAGTTGTGATGCTAATTGCAGTGGCAATTTTACCTGCTAGCAGTCACTTTTTATCAGTTCCATTTAAAAAAAAATGTTTCCAGCTGGTGGAATAAAAAAAATCATAATTTTGCACAGTAGTGCTTGTGAAAACATACACACACACATAAGCATACACTCACATACACACAGTCATCCATACGCAAACATGCACTCATATACACATAGTCACTCACACAAAAACATACACTCACATACACATAGTCACTCACACAAAAACATAGCCTCACATACACACACATACACACACTCCGTCACACAGAAACATACACTGACACACAAACATAAACTATCTCTCACACACATATTCACAATCTATACACTCACAAACATACACTCACACACAAACATACACTCCCTATTACACACACATTCACAATCTGTACACACACTCTCGGAGACACGCACTCACACACACATTCACACTCATATATGTACACTTTCAGACAGGCACTCATGCTCAAACCCGTGCTCTCTTTCTCTCTTGCTCTCACACACACGCATGCACACACTCGCAATCTCACAATCGCACACTAACAAACCAGTATCCATTTACCCCGTTGTGTAGTGGAACCATTTCCCGTATGTGGAGGAGAATTGAAGGTTAGAAGCGGGTAGATGAAGATGTTGGTGTTATTGTGATAATCCTGGATGGCAGGCACATCTACCGTGAGTCTGCAAATACATCCAAAAATGAATGAAAATCATTCAATATACAGAATAACCGGAGCCAACCTGCTCTGTTTAGTGTGATGAATACTTATATATATAGAAACACCAGGAAGCCTTTCAGCCTCTTGAGCCTGTTCTGCTATTCAGTGCAATCAGAACAGTCTGGTATCCGAACACAGTTCCCCATACCACTTAGTTCCCTTGGCGATCAAATATCCATCCAGCTCAGATTTAAAATGATTAATTGAACACCAGCATTTATTGCATTTTTCTGGAAGACAGTTCCACAAACCTGCCATCCTGTGTGCAAAGAACAGTTTCTTAAATTCACTCCTGATTGACGGGTCTGTCCCATTGGCCTTGAATCCACCACCAGCAGGAAAATGTTTCCCTCCATCAACCATACCCAGTTCTCTTCATAATCCGCATAATCTTCTATCATATCCAGGCCGACACAATCCTTACCACTGTAACATCCTCCAGGCACGAGAACCATCCCTATCTTTGTAACTCCTCCAGACCCTTCAACCCTTCTTATTACCATAACGACCGGCATACTCTACTACCTTCAGTTTGTCTGCAACTTCCTCCAACCCCTATATCCCTCACTATCACTGAAACCTCCTACACCACGTAAGCCCTCCTTTTCTATGTATCCTCCCACAGCACTACAACCCTCCCTACTTCTGTAAGATCCTCCGGGCCCTCCACCCATCCCTATATGTGTAACATGCTCCAGTCCCTACAAAGCTCCCTGTGGTTGTAACTTCCATCAGCCTCTAGAATAATTCCATGCTCTGCAAACTCTTCCAGCCTCGACAATCCGCCATTCACCACAATCTCCTCCAGCCCCTATCACGCTTCTTACTTCTGTAACATCCGCGAGCAACTACTACCCTCCCTATCTATGCAACCTATTAAAGAGTCTATAACGCATTTTATCACTATAAACTCCTCAAGTCCCTTCAACACTCCCTATCTCTGTAACATCTTCCAGCTCCTGTAATCCTTCCTGCCTTGGGAACCTCCTTAGCCTGTACAACCATCCGTATCGTTATAACTTTCCACGGCCACTGCAACCCTTCCTTTCCCTGCAATCTTGCCCAGCACCACAAGCCTCCACATCTCTGTAGCCTCTGACAGTCTCTTCAATTCTCGCTGATTGTGTAACCTCCTCCAGGCCTACAAATCTCGCGATGATTGGAACCTCCTCTGGCCACTACTACCCTTGTTATCTCTCTAACTTCCTCCAGCCCCTACACCTCTCCCTATTCCTGCAAACTCCTCCAGCGCGAAAAAAAACTCCCTTTCTCTGTATGTACCTCCAGGACTGACACCCCTCCCTGCCTCTATAAACTCATCTCGTTCTATCAGAAGTCCCTTTCTGTGTAAACTTCAGAAGTGATACAAGTCTCTCAATCACTGTAATATCTCCAGACCCTGCAATCCTTCCTGTGCTGTAACCTTCCTCAGACCCTACAACCCTGTATAACCTTGACAGCACTTTCTAACCCCGCGACCTCTACCACCTAGATGGACAAGGGCAGCAAATGCCTGGGAAAATCACCAACTGCAAGTTCCCCTCCAAGTCACACACCATCCTGACTTGGAGCTATATTGCCGTTCCTTCACTGCTGCATAGTCAAAATCTTGGAACTCCCTTCCTAACACCACTGTGGGTGTACCTACCCCACATGGACTGCAGCAGTTCAAGAATCGCAATTCGTGATGGGCAATAAATGCTGGCCTAGCCAGCGATGCGCGCATACCATGAATGAATAAGAAAAAAATCACTCCTCCAGTCTCTGAAACCCTCTCTATCTCTGCAATATTGTCCAGAACTACAACGCTCCAGATCTCTGTTCCCTCCGATATCCCCTTCAATTCCCACTCGCTGTGCAGCCTTTTTCCAGTACTACAATGCTCCCTATGATTGTAACCTCCTCCGACCACTACAACCCTTCCTTTTTTCTGTAACATCCACCATTCCTTACACCACTCCCTATTTATGTAAACTCCTTCAGTTCAAAAAACATCCCTGCCTTTGTAAACTCCTCCAGCTCCTACACCCCTCCCTAGCTCTTGAAACTTCTCTGGTCCTTTCAAAATTCCCACTTTATTTAAACTCCTCAAGCGCTCTCCACCTACACCCTCCATATTTATATTACATCTTCTAGTCTCTGCAACACTCCATCTGCCTGTGCACTCCTATTGCCGCTTCAATTCTCACTCTCTGTGGCCCTACAAACATCCCTATGACTGCAAGCTCCTGTGACCACTGCAACGCACCCTGTCTCTGTAACATCCTCCATCCGCCACCAACGCTCCCTATCTCTATAACGTTCGTCAGACACTACAACCTTCCCTACCTCTCTAACCTCCTCCAGCCAGGACAACCCTCCCCATTCTGGCAACCTCCTCCAGCCCATTCAACACCACATATCCCTCTAACCTCATCCAATGTAAACACTATTTACTATCTCCATAACATTCTCCATCCTGTACATCCCTCCATAAGCCTGTAACCACTTCCATCCCCTACGACACTCCATTTCTCTGTAACATCCTCCAGCCACTTCAACACTCCAACTCTCTGTAACCTCCTCCAGTCCAACACCCTTCCGTTTCTATGTAAAAAAGCTGCAGTATATGCAATCTTCCCTATCTATTTAAAATCCTCCAGCTCTTTCGAACTTCCCTATCTCTATAATCCTCTCCAGACTCTCACATACTCCCTATCATAGTATACTCCTCCAGCTTCTACAATCCTCTAATGCTCTGTAACGTCTCCCAGACCCTACCACCTTCCCTATCTCTGTAACCGCCTCCAACCCCTACAGCACTCCTTATAACTGTAATATTCTACTGCCCACAAACATCCCTAACTCTGCAAACGCTTCCAGCCTTTACAATACTCCCTATCATGGTAAACTCCTCCAGCTTTTACAACCCTCCCTATCTCTGTAACCTCCTCCAGCCTCTACAGCACTCGCTTTCCGTGTCATCTCTTACTGGATGACAGACCTCCATATCTCTGTTACCACCTCCAACCCCTACACGTCTCCTTACGTTTGCAACCTCCTTCAGCGCCTACAAACATCCCTATCCCTGTAAACCCCTGCAGTCTCTCCCATACTCCCTGACACTGTCTACTCATATGGCTCCTACAACCCATCCTACCTCTGTAACGTCTTTCAACTCCTACAACACACCTGTCTTAGTAACATCATCCAACCGTTACAAGCCTCTCTAACGCTCTACCCTCCTCCAGCGACTACATACTTCTCTATCGCTGTAACCTGCTGCAGCATTACAACCCACGCTATTGCCTTTCGCCTCCCCCAGCCCCGAAAACACTCCCTATCTCTGTAGCATCCTCCAGCCCCTGGATTTTCCATGTTTCTTAAAACCCCTCCAGCCTTTGCAACCTTTCCTGTCTCTGCGAACTCCTCCATTTGCGACCGGTAGCACAGAAATGGCATGCATTGAGTTCCTTCAGTCAGATATTCAGGAACTCGGGAGGGAGATAAAGAGCTACATACTACGCGCTAGCGAGAGTAGAACTAGGAAGATAGAGAGGATCAGTGCATGCCTTGAAGCATGGCGGTGGAGGTAGGGCTTCAGATTCTTTGGGCATTGGACCAGATCTGGGCAGGAGGCACCTATTCAAAAGAGACAGGTTGTGGATCAGCAGGACAAGGTACAATGTCCTCATGGGGAGATTCACCGGTATGCTTGTGGAGTGTATAAACTAAATTGGCAAGGGGATTGGCACCAGCATATAAAAGTAGAAAATCCGAATAAGGTGCATACTGTGAGAGTGTTAAACAGTACCAAAGAATGGAATAGTTCCGTATCCGATGGGCATAGATTGACAGAGACTACGAGGAATGTAAAGACTGGATTACAATGTATGAGTGTGTATGCAAAGTGTGCTGAATAAGGTTGGTGAGCGATACGCACAAATGGTAGTAAGGGAATAAGATGTAATGGCAATAACGGAAACGTGGCTTAAACATAGTGAGGCCTGATTGCATAACGTGCAATGATGTACAGATTGGGAAGGAGAAAAAAAAAGAGGTGGAGTGACAGTACTGATTAGGGAAGACATTGCAGTGTTGAAAGGGGAGGGTGTCCTTGAAGGGGAAAGGACAGAACTTATTTGTTTAGAGTTGAGGTACAAAACGGGTAAGTAGGGTGATGAATTTCTGAAATGTGTCCACGGAAAATTCCTTGATCAGTATGTTCTCAGTCCAACTAGAAATGTGGCAGCGCTGGAGCTGGTGCTTTATCATGTTTTATGTTCAATTTAATTTGGCCTTTTTCATGAAATGTTTTCTCAGCAGCAAGTTATCGCGCTGGATATAACATATATAAAGTGGCTTGCTCTAGATATTTTGCATGGAATCACCACCCTTTAATGTGTTGTCATCTCCGACCCTGAAGCAAGTAGAACTTTCATCCTCTCTGACCGTACTTCAGTCCTTACTACCTAACAAATCTAAACAGCATTTCAACCAATCTGCTCCACATACTGCAGATGTATAACAACTCTCCAACATGGTGCAATGAAATTAATCATCAACTAGTACACATATAACCGGAGTGAAATTTCTTCCGACCAGTACAATTCCCTCAACCTGATCACTATCATTATCTTCCACTTCTTTGTCAAGTAACGCCTCGAAATCGGTGTTGTTCCATTTTGGACAGTTTACTACATAATGATATTTTGAATCACATCTGAAACAGCAGCTCCAAATTCGGTGGGCATTCCTGGGGTTCATTCGTGCATTGTTGTTACTCTATTCTTATTGTCTGTCAGATCTGCCAAAAATATATGCGTCCTCATGACCTTTGTCTGTGATTCCTCTACTGTAGTGGCACCAGCGCCCCGTATCTGAACAATTTCGAAATGCAGCAACCATTCAGTTTTCCATCCTCTGTGACACCACCGAATTTCCCACTTTTACCATGAATGCTGATGGAAATGACTGTTTTCTCAGGATTTTGTTTAAGCATCAGACATCTGATCCAAACTTGTGTCTCTGTCTGAGAATCTCACTCCAGTTAACACGAGGAGCCTAAACCATGTGTGACAATTTAGCACAACCAAACAGTTTAAAAACATGCACTGAACAAGGAATGTCCAATTTGAATTTATGCGCTCTGTTATATTGTGCATTACATTATACAATACCTTCTCTATGATATGCCCACCTATATTTCTCTACTTATCACAATCTGACCATGGCTGGAATGTGTTTAATAGATCAGCTTTGTTATAAATTGTGTCCATCAAGCTTAATAGACGTTTGAAACCTGCCTCAGTGTGCAAATGGCCAGGATCCAGCTCACAAAATACTTTGCACCCTATGTTGCTTTTGCTGGATTGACAGAGGCAAGGCTTTCTTTTGTTTTATCTCTGTGTCCACATATCTAAGTCATTTTTCCATTGGTCATAAGGTTCATATTCAGAGAGTATCAGTAGGAATCATATCCTGACACTTTACGCTTGGATTCAGACATTCGTCTCGGAAGTAATCCAGATTACAAACATATAGCTGAAGAAAATTCACTTTCCAATCTTCAGCTTTAAGCAACCATCCTCTGCTGCTACGTCAAATGGATCCAGGACAAACAGTGAAGAATGAAGCTCGTTGCAGATTCTTTCCTGCCTGCTCCGTTTATTCAAAGAATACCGCATTACATAGCTTTGCCTTCTGTTCAGCAACCGCACTTTGTCCAGCAGGTTCACTTTATATTCAATTCCGATCCTTAATTAAACAAAGCCCTTCAACTATTTACCTTTAACATAATTAACCATTTACCTTTAATATCATTAACTATTGAAGTCTGGCTGTACAGATTCCTTATCCAGCTGCCCTCCCTCTATAGATCTAGTATTGTGAGTCCAGAACTGTTCACTTTCCTTATCCAGACTCCCTCCTTCCCTCTACATATCGAGTAGCGGGAGGCCAGAGCTGAGCACTCCATTTCCAGCCTTCATCCCTCTATATAGCTAATATTACGAGTCCAAAAGTGTGCACATGCCTTATCCAGGCTCCCTCCCTCCCTCTATATATCTAGCAGTGGAATGCCAGTGCTACACATGCTCCATATCCAGGCTCCTTCCTTCCCTCTATCTATCTAGTTACTGGAACCCAGAGCTGTACACATCCCTTATCGCCTCCCTCCATCCCTCTATATACTTAGTATCTGGTTCTAGAGCTCCAAACACTACTTATCCAGCCCCATTCCATCTATATATCAGGTATCTGGAGCCCAGAGCTAAATACACTCCTGATCCAGCCTCCTTATCTCCCTCTCTATGTCTATTATCAGGATCCCAGAGTTGCGCACAATCTTTATAATGTCTCCCTCATTATCCATTCCTCCCATCCCTCTCTCTATACATCTAGTATCTGCAGGCCAGACCTGTGCACACTCCTTATCCAGCCTCTCTAGATGCCGCTATGTATCTTATCGCTGGAGCCCAGAGATGCACATACTCCTTCTCAAGACTGCCTCCCTCCATCCATATATCTAGTATCTGGAGCTCAGAGCTGTGCACATTCCTTATGCAGCCTCCCCCACTCCCTCTAATTATGAAGAACCTGAAGCCCGGAGTTCTACAACCGCCTTATCCAGCATCCCTTCCTCTCTATAGCTAGTATCCAGAGAGCAGAGCTGTGCGCACACCTTATGCAGCATCCCCCTCCCTCTATATATGCAGTATGTAGTGTTCAGAGTTTACACTCCTTAACCAGCCTCCCTCCCTCCCTCTCTGTATCTACTATCTGGAGCCAAGAGCTGTGCACATTTGTTAACTATCCTCACTCCTCCCCTCTATCTCTCTCTCTATATATAGGAAATAGAGCCCAGAGCTGTGCACACTCCTTATCCAGCCTCATTCACTCCTTCTCTCTATATATCTAGTAAGTGGAGACCAGAACGTTCCACATCCTTTATCAATCTCCTTTCCTCCTTCTATTTGTCTAGTATCTGGATCACAGAGCTGTGCACACTTTTTATCCAGTCATTCTCCCTCTCTCTATATAGCTAGTATCTGAAATCCAGAGCTGGACGTACACCTTATCCAGCCTCCTGCTGCAACAACAGTCCGGACCTCAGTTCTTGCCCTATCTCAACCCCCCTGGCCTAGCTTCCTTTCCTCGCAAACACCACTCCCCTACACATCTGTTGACTGTCCAAAACCTACAAGCTGATTTAAACCATGCGTTTTGAACCTCACTTACCGCTCCATAATGACATGTTCAATCCATATACTGCCCACCTTCCATCTCGGCGCCCCTAATGTAGAAAACTTCCCAGCAAGATCTACCAGCAGACATCCTTTGGATCAAGGAATAGGGAAAAGGAGAAGTCAATAACAAGTTGCTTGTGATAAACCCCCTCTGTCGAATAGCAGTCTTTGAGCAACTATAGGGAGAGTGGTCCTTGCTAAACAGGTTCAGGACAAGCCAGGACCTCTGTGCACCCAACCTTCATTGCTGGGGCCTCAGTGTAAAACCGTTATGAATTTGCGGAAGGACCCAAACAATGTTGCACATTACCAAGGAGTGTCCCCTCTAGAGACTAAGTGGCAGTTTAATCACCTTATCAGCAAATGAGGAGGCTATCGCTTGGCTCCAGGTATCTGCAGTCACGAAGTAAGTGCAAGATAGAGTTTCCCAGCCTCTCTTTCTCTCTATATATATTGTATCTGGACTGCAGAGCTGTGCACACTAATTATCCAGCCTTCCTTCCTCCCTCTACATATATCGTACCTGGAGCCCAGACCTGCACACACGCTTTTCTCTGTCCACTCTAATTCGCGAGTGTCGTGGGGCGGGGCCGGCCGACGTCTGGACACGTCCCTGTTTATTGTTTCGTCACCTTGCGAGGCAGATTCCGCTCCCACTCCCTGTCACCATGGGTACCGGCCCTACCCCTGCCCTGTCTCCAAAGTGACAAGCCCCGTTCTCCATTCCAGCATGATAGCGACAAGTTCCGCTCCCACCTTGTCATCATAGTGACAGGCCCCGCCTGCAGGCTGCTGGAAATAGTCAGTGATTAATTTCCTTTCATCATTTAATAATTTAATTTAATAATTGAAGTCAAGGTATATTTAAGCACATTCTTCAACTGCTCTCTGAACTGATTTTGTTTCACAGCATAAATAGTATTTATGCAGCAAACTCAGGAACTGCAACATGAAGGCCAGTTCCAGCACAAAATATGGTAGAATTACAGGCACAGACCCCAAATCCCACATTCGCTGCCATATTGAATACAGCATAAAGACTGCCCACAACAGTATGAAGTTGGCTGAGACAACTAAAAGTAATATGATGGATATACTTCGGCTCTCCATCTCTGGGTCTCTGCGATTCACCCCACTTTGGTGAATCCGGAGTCTCCTGCGTAATCTGCTGCTCATTAAAATGTGTCTGACGGTTAGAGAGAGCATTGAGCAGCAGAATCACTACAAATGAGACCCCGGGGTTAGAATGTGATGGGAGGACTCAATTGTTACCCAGACCAGAGATTCCTGAACATCCGCTGTGACAATGCAAAACGAGGGAGCGTTCATCAGTGAATACCTACCTGTTAATATAAAATACCACAAAATATTCTTTAAGCAGCTCAGCGCAGTCACTGTTGCCAGAACCACAGCTGCCGTTTTCTCACTGCAATATTTGGTTTTCAGCTTCTGGCAACAAATGACCACACATCGATCAAAGGTGAAAATGACGGTGAACCAGACAGAACAGTCTGTGGTTGTGTAAAGCAGGATGGCGTGGATATTACATATCTGGATGGACCGCAGGAAAATAAACTGTTCTCGATAAACCACGGGAATCTGCCTCAACATCAGGTCGAGGCTAACAACCAGTAAACCTGCCACTACCATCGCCACGAAGTAGCGAGTGGCACATTTGGAGAGACCACACTTTCCCCGAGACAGGATCCCAATCGTCAGCAAGTTAACTGTGAGGAAGGGAAATGAACAGACAAATTATACATCAACTGGGAGCAAAGTTAAACATTTGATTCAGGATTTATGAATATTTACAAATATATAATGTATCCAGATCTGTATTGAAATGCTTGGACCGGAACGAACAAACAGGAAGGTCTGTGATACGCTGGAAGGCCGGAGTGATTAAACAAATTAAGGATGATGCTGAAATTGTTGAACTTAATGTTGATAATAATTCTGCCCTTCACTCCTTTCCATGTCTGGCTAAAAAAATAAACTGTTCCATCTCTAAGCACTCCCTGTTCTGACGAAGGGTCATCGACTTGAAATGTTAACTATGCTTCTCATCCCACAGATGTTGCCAGACCTGCTGAGTATTTCCAGTGCTTTCTGTTAAAATTCATATTTATTGCATCTGCAGTATTTTGATCTTGGAGAGAAAGGTATTTGTTGGACTGACTGTGAGATTCCCTCATCTGTATCACGCAGCAAGGAAATAAATTATTTCAAAACATATGATTGGAAATGAGTCCACTTTAAAAATCAACGAGAAAAATAATTCTAATCTTTACTAGGTTAACTACTGACAAGGGCAATTATCAGGGAAACTATACATCAGGTTGGGAGTTAAATCAACAGTTTTTGAGGAGTTCAGGCTGACATTTGTTCATTTGTTATGACATTCAGCACGGATCTATTCATTGTATCTTTGGCAGACTTTCTGCTGGAGATATGGAATACGTTAAATAATCATGATTGGATTTACAAATGCAGCATTAAAGTGGAATTTCAGTTGAAAACAGAGGGGGACTGAGATGTAAATAAAATCAGAGAATTACATTAAACATGCGCAATAAAAGGTTAATAATAAATTAGCACCCAGTACATATTGATGAGGACAGTATCAGAGTTCAGGAGTACTTTTATCAACATTGTGGTGAAAGGCTAATTTCAGAATGGAGTGAGGTAGGCAGTGGTGTTCCTCAGGGTTCCATACTAGGACCACTACTGTTTCTTGCATACTAGAAGAGAGCTGGAAAATATTTTCAGTGACATTACTATATTTATTGTATCAGTATATCTTTAAATCGACATCCCCTTCAACCTTCCAATGCTATCCCTCTCATACCATACCCAGCCTATTCGTTTAATCCCTTTCATATCAGTCCCAACGCATACCCATCATACCCCTTCTCCCGAAAAATCCCCATCTCCCATTCCATCCCTTCCATGCCCACACATTTCCTCTTGCCTTGCTGTTCTTACTACATTCAAAGCCCTCCCAAACAAACAGCCCTCCGATCTACCCTATTTACCAACTGTGCCATCATGTCATCACCCGTTGCCCTCTTTTGGCAACAGAAGTTGGTGGGATGCCGCAGAGCAGTAACTGATGATCAAGAGCAGTGAGAGCTGGAGCCCAGTAATTGAAGTGTTGCAGCAGCAAGAACCAGAGACCAGTAAAAGAGGCCATGGGAACGAGAGCTACGATCCACCAACTAAGGCTGGGAGCAGTTAGAGGTGGAGTCCAGTAATTGAGGCCAGTGAGCAGCAACAGCCAGAGCCTAGTAATTAATAGCAGGGAGCAGTGAGAGCTGGAGTCCAATAACGAAGACAAGGGATCAGCAAGGGCTGTGGACCAATAAACAAGACGGGGAGCAGTGGGGACCAGATACCAGTAACATACCCTAAGGACAGCAAGTGCCGGAGCCCAGTAACCAAGGCTGGTGAGGTGGAGCCCTGTAACCAACAACGGGGAAGACTACGAGCCAGAGCCAAGTAACTTAGGCCGGGGATCAGCGTGACTGGGAGCCCAGTAACCGAGGTCAGCACGCTACTAGAGCCAGAGCCATGTAAACGAGTCCAGGGGGCGGTGAGAGCCAGAGTACACTCACGGAAACCAGGGAGAAGCGAGATCTGGAGCCCAGTAACCTACAGTGGAATGTTGCGAGAGCCAGAACCCAGTAACAGAGATCTGGAGGTGGCAAGAGATGGAGCCCAGTAACCAAATGTGGTGAACAGTGAGAGCCAGGGCCCTGTGAGAAACATTGGGTGACAGTAAGAGCTGGAGCCCAGTAATCTAGATCAGGGAGCATCAAGGGCAGGGGTCCAGTAGCCAAGGCCAGGGCGCTGTGAGAGCTGGAACCCCTAGCTGAGGACGGAAGCAATGAGTGCAAGGGTCGGGTAATCAAAGACAGTGAGTGGAAAGAGCTGGAGTGCAGTAATCAAGGATGGTGAACAGTCAGCAGTCAGAACCAGAGCCAAGCAAAGGAGGCCGTGGTGCTATGTGAGTGGCTGGCCAGTACTCAAATCCGGGACAGCGAGACTCAGAGCCCGGTATCCGAGGCATCAAAGCATTCAGATCTCCAGGCTGGTAAACAAGGTTGGAGAACAGTGAGAAGCAGAGCCCACTAATGGAGTCCGGGGAGCAGTGAGAACGAGAGAGCAGTATCTGATGCAGGGGAGCAACGAGAGCCGAAGGCCAGAAATGAGGCTGGATACCGTGGGAGCAAAAGCCTAGAAACTGAGGCAGAGGAGCAGTGAGAGGTGGAGCCCATAAACTGAGGCAGGGGAGCAACGACAGGTGGAGTCCATTTCCAAAAGGCAAGGGAGTAATGAGAAGTGCAGCCCAGAAACTGAGGCAGGGGAGTAATGAGAGGTGGAGTCCCATAAGTGAGACAGGGGAACAGTGAGAGGTGGAGCTCAGTAACTGTGGCAGGGGAGCAATGAGAGCTGGAGCCCCATAACTGAGGAAAGGGAGCAGTGAGAGGTGGAGCCGAGTAACTGAGGCAGGGGTGCAATGAGAGGTGCCGCCGACAAACTGAGGCAAGGGAGCAATGAGAACTGAAGCACCGTAACTGAGGCAAGGGAGCAATGAGAGGTGGAGCCCAGAAACTGAGACAGGGGAACAGTGAGAGGTGGAGCGCAGTAACTGAGGTAGGGGAGCAATGAGAGGTGGAACCCAGAAACTGAAGCAGTGGAGTAATGAGGGCTGGAGCCAATAACTGAGGCAATGAAGCAGTGTGAGCTAGTGCCCAGAAACTGAGGCAAGGGAGCAATGAGAGGTGGAGATCAGTATTTGAAGGAAGGGAATAATGAGAAGTGGAGCCCAGAACCTAATGCAGGGGAGCAATGAGAGGTGGAGCCCAGTATTTGAGGGAAGGGAGTAATGAGAAGTGGAGCCCAGAACCTGATGCAGGGGAGCAATGAGAGGTGGAGCACATTAACTGATGGAGGGAGTAATGAGAAGTGGAGCCCAGTAACTGAGGCAAGGGAGCAGTGAGAGGTGGAGCCCCGTAACTGAGGCAAGGGAGCAGTGTGAGTTGGAGCCCAGTAACTGTGGCAGGGGAGCAATGAGAGCTGGAGCCCCGTAACTGAGGCAAGGGAGCAGTGTGAGTTGGAGCCCAGTAACTGAGGCAAGGGAGCAATGACAGGTGGAGCCCAGTAACTGTGGCAGGGGAGCAATGAGAGCTGGAGCCCCGTAACTGAGGCAAGGGAGCAGTGCGAGTTGGAGCCCAGTAACTGAGGCAAGGGAGCAGTGAGAGGTGGAGACCAGTAACTGTGGCAGGGGAGCAATGAGAGCTGAAGCCCCATAACTGAGGCAAGGGAGCAATGAGTGGTGGAACCCCGTCACTGAGGCAAGGGGGCAGTTCGAGGTGGAGCGCAGAAACTGAGACAGGGGAACAGCGAGAGGTGGAGCCAAGTAACTGAGGCAAGGGAGGCAATGAGAGCTGGAGCTCCGTAACTGAGGCAAGGGAGCAGTGCGAGGTGGAGCCCAGAAACTGAGACAGGGGAGCAATGAGAGGTGGAACCTAGAAACTGAGGTAGTGGAGTAATGACAGCTGGAGCTAATAACTGAGGCAATGAGGCAGTGTGAGCTGGAGCCCAGAAACTGAGACAGGGGTGCAATGAGAGGTGGCGCCCAGTAACTGAGGCAGGGGAGCAATGAGAGTTGGAGCCCAGAAACCGAGACAGGGTAGCAATGAGAGATGGAGCCAAAAACTGAGGCAGGGGAACAGTGTGAGTTGGAGCCCAGAAACTGAGGCAGGGGAGCAATGAGAGCTGGAGCCAATAACTGTGGCAAGGAAGCTGTGTGAGATGGAGCCCAGAAACTGAGACAGGGGAGCAATGAGAGATAGAGCCCAGAAAGCGAGGCAGGGGAGCAATGGGAAGACGAGCCCAGAAACTGAGGCAGGAGGTCCAGAGCCCTGTAACAGAGGCTGGGGAGAAGAGAGAGCTGGAGCCCAGTATCTGACGCAAGGGAACAGTGAGATCCAGAGCCCAGTGTCTAAGGCAGGGGAACACTGAGAGCTGGAGCCCAGTAACTGACGCAAGGGAACAGTGAGATCCAGAGCCCAGTGACTAAGGCATGGGTGCAGTGACAGCCGGATACAAATAGCTGAGGCAGAGGATTAACGGGAGCCAGTGACTGGTGACCGAGTCAGGGGATCAATGGGTGCCAATATCCAGTAACCGAGTCTGGGAAGCAGCAAAAACCAAAGAATTGGTTTTTTGGTTTGACAGAGAACAGTCAGCGCTGGAGCTCAGTAACCAAGGCCAGGAACAGCAAATGCCATAGCACAGTAAGCGAGGTTGTGGAGCAATGAAAGATGGAGCCCGGTAACAGAGGCCAGGAAGCAACAAGAGCTTTATCCAAGTTACTGAGACGAGGCAACAGTGACAGCCGGTCTCAGTAATTGAGCATGGGGAGGGGTGAGAGGCAGAACACCGTAATCGAGTCTGGGGAGCAACGAGAGCTGGAGGCCAGTCACCAAAGGATGTCAGACCCTCGATCACTTCCTCTCTCATTATGCTCATTGTATCTAAAATTTCACAATCCTCTTTAAACAAAATGTGGTCATCATGTCTCTCCTTTATGAAGACAGAGACAAAGTACTCATTATGAACTCTGCCCTCATCCTTTGCATCCAAAATAAGTTACCTTGCACATCTCTGATAGGCCCTGCCCTTTCCATAGTTATCCTCGTTCTCTTCATGCACAGATATGGCATGGGAGCAGTGAGAGGTGGAGCCCAGTAACTGAGTTCGGGGATTGCTAAGAGGCAGACCCCACTAACTTAGACCAGCAATGAGTGAGAGCTGGATCCCTATAAACGAAGCTGGAGAGCAGCGTGAGACAGAGACAAGTAACTGATGCTGATGAGCGCTGAGAGCAGAAGCCCGGTAACCATGGCTGGGGAGCCCTGTAACTGAGGTTACAGAACAGTTAAAACCAGCGGCCGGCAACAGGGGCCACAGAGCAGTGAGAGCGGGAGCCAAGTAACCAAGGCTGGAGAGCAATGAGAGCTCGCGCACGATGACAGAGACAAAGGAGCAACAAGAGCCATCGCTCAGTAACTGAAGCTGGGCATTAGTGAGGGCAGGATCCTAGTATCCAAGGTCAGGGAGCAATGAAAGGATTTCAGTAACCAGAGGCAAAGAGCAGCGTGAGCCATACCCAGTAACTAAATCCAGGCAGAGTGGAATTGATACAGCTGCTAAAGGGAATTACTGACAAACCAGTGGGAGGTATTCAAAAGCGAGATGCCACAGGCACAGTTTAGACATGTTCCCACAATGAAATGGCGTAGTACTGCCAAATCTAAGGTTCCCTGCTGATCTGGTAGCCTACAGAGTAAAATAAAGCAGGGCTGAATGGTCTCCTTCTATGCCATCGTTTTGCTATGGTTCTATAGTTCATTTTTGAAAGATTGCGGACATATTAACCTTTGGGGTTCTCAAAAGGATTCTTGTAAAGGCCACTTAACTTTGAAAAACAGTCCACGGAAATGTTTTTTTTAAAGGGCACTTAGACGTCTTAGAAGGAAACACGCCTTGTTAGGAAACCACCTGATTTCCAGCTCAATAAACAACAGAGAACTTTGAACACCTGGAGAAGTTGTTTACAAAGAACTGAGAGGTCAAGATTAATGGCGGTCAAAAAGTTGACATGGTCAATCCTGTTGTCGGCTTCGCTTTTGAATTGTTTTGTGATGGATTTGTACTGTATGAAAAAGGAGAGAACTTTCAAGGAGAGAAGACAATTCCCAAGGAAGGAGAGGAGACCAAAACCCAGCCCAGCTTCCCACCACCTCTCTAAAAGAGCCTGGGAAGTCCTCTGTCTGAACTCATATCGTCTTCTATTTTTGAAGAAAAGCCTGCTGAATTAATTCTCAATGTCACCTGAAAAGAACTGTTCTAAAAGATCCCAGTGACCCATCTATGTGTACTATTCCAGAAGCTTTGACGCATATCTTTGGAACTTAGTCTGTGCATGCCCATTGGTTGCCTATGTTAGTCACGCTCAGCTGAACATGTATTCAGCAGCATGAGGAACCCCTCCAGTGTTATTTAAAAACAGCAGGAATCCAACTTACAGGTGAGGGGCTTTTGACTTAGTTCTGCTATTGAAAAGTTAGTGGAGGTGTTGTGAATGCTTTTCTGGTGGTTGTGCTTTGAGCTGCTGCAAACATTCAGGGAGGCAAGAGGATTTAGTGACCCAACTCTGGACGAGGTATGGGGACTGCAGTTACAGTGCCTCTAGGCTTTAACATGACCAACAAATGGAGCAGAGGCTGCAGAGATGGGAAGCCCTGGAAAGATGGAGAAGGAGGGGGCTCTGCCCTAGCCAGCCCAGGTTTACAATAACAATTTTCCTACCTACAGCGAACCGAAGAGCTGTCTGTGAGTTGACTCTAATTCAATCAGGATGTGTCCACCGAGCTGTGCCACCTCTTGTAACACAAGCTGGCGCCTCAGACCAGGGTGCAGATGGAGCTACAAGTGGAGGTAAAAACACAGTTTCTTTGAACTTCTATGCATTTAGATCTTTCCGTAAAGGACAGGACGACATAGCCAACATCTCCCAGTATGTGGTCACAGTCTTTTTTTCTCTCATCAGAAATATTGTGTGTGGCTTTAGAACTGTAAAAATATCAGTGCACCTTTAAGACAGAAAGTTCCAGACACTCAGTCTGCCAGAGTGCATTCTGGTTGCCATGCAACAGCAGCAAGGGAGAGGTGACGTGATTCAGTGTTGCAATTTGACTTTTGAAATCTAGCTGGTACAGACGAGTTTGAGCAGAGAGAGAGGTCTGATGTGATTTGAACGGAAGGAGCTAGGTTATTTCTCTCTCAAAATTCTAACAACCGAAGCTCTGTTTTCACTCTAATGATTCTACCAAACAACAAGCCAAATTAATTCCCTGAGAAAATAAGAAAATCTTTTCCTTCTCAACAAATTAACGGTATTGCTGTATTCATCACGAAAGGGACAGTTAATGCTCCAGCAGCTGAACTGCTGAATTTATTTTTTTTGAAGGACTTTTTTTCCCCATTGTACCACTGTGAAGACTTCAAACCACCCTTGACTGTTTCAACATTGAACGATTCCATTCATCAGGAATGTAACTTGCAAAGACTTTATTTTTATTTTTATCAGCTGATTAAAAACTGAATTGCAGTCAGTGTTAGTATATATATCAGAATGTGGTAGATAGACCTTAAATAAGAAGTTATAATGTCTTTAGACATTGTTTTATCTTAGTCGTGTCTAAGATTTTTTTAAATAGTCAATTTGTTGTTATCTATTGATACCTGATTTGGTGCACTTTATTCAGGGGATACTGCAGTGTTCATTTTGCGGTGCTTTCTCTGATTTGTAAGGGTTGCAGTAATACTCGGCGATCTGTGGAGCGACGGTCATGAATTGACAGTGTGTTGCTCCCACGACGATCTGAAACATATATTTCAATTTGGGGCTTTGTCCTGCGCGGTAATAACATATCTTAATTGGAGCTCATGCGGAATTGAATCATATTTATTTCGGTGGATCGCGTCTGGGATCAGAATCAGACTAATTTGGAGAGCTCACATTTGGAATGATATTAATTGCTCATCTCTGGGATAACATACAAATTGGGCTTTTGTGTCTGGGATCAAATCAACCGGAAACTCGATTAACACCAATTACCTAAAATAAAAGGTACCAAGTGTCTTGTACAATAAAGTACAGTCGATAACATTGCAATGGCATTAACGGTTGCAGCAGCATTTTTGGGAAAGCAGAATGTTTCCCTCAATGACTTGAAAACGTTAACTAAGAACAAACTGAAAGAATAGGCAACAAAATTGAGCTGCAATTGAAATAAGGTGCCAGAAATGCAGAGATTACTGACATAACAGCCCCACAACTGGAATTAGAAGAACAAATAAGAAAAAGAAGACGTGAGACAGGAAGGACGTGAGTCAGAGTGTGAAGCAGTAGAATTTGCTGGACATACAATAGAAATAAGAAAACTCGAACTTCAGAGAGAAAGTGAAAGAGAAGAGAGGGAATTTTGGTTAAAAGAGATGGAATTAAGACAGAAGGGTGGTCCTGACTCCAGGGAAAACTTGTGCCAGAAAAAATCTGAAGTCTGTTCAGGACACAGCGCAAAGCTGTTTAAATTTATGCAGGCTCTTCGTAAGTTTGAGTAAAGGGACGTAAAGGCATTTTCATATGATTTCAAAACATAGTCACACAGATGAATTGGCTGAAGGAAAACTGGGTACTGCTTATGCAAAGCAGCATGGTAGGCAGAGCTCATGACGTTTATTCCATGCTTCCTGAAGAGGCGCCTGCAGATTATGATATGGCAATATAGGCTATTCTCATTGTGTATGAGCTGGACTCTGTTGGCCAGGGGCTGCAAGAAATACAGAGTCTGTTACAAAATGTTGAACAGTTCATGAACTATAGTAATCGGAGTTCAGGCACTGGCCTGTGCTGGTATAAACCAGTTTGAACTAATTAATTTATGTGGCAAGACAAAGTAGAGATCACAGGAATAGAGCCTTATTTGCACACGGTGTGATACCGGGGTCTTGGGCCTGGGCCAATAAGGAGAAAATACGACTGAGGTGAATAGGCTAAAACCAACCGGGAAGAGACAGCACAGTTTTGAAGAGATAAGAAAGAGAATAAGTATAGAGATTCTCAGGCATAGAGCCAGCGAGAAACACCGGAGACCAACCATCGCAGAAGTGCAGGAACCTGCGTGAGCAACGCGGCGACGACGTAAAAGAGAGAGAGAACGGAACGCCTGACCAGCGTCAGCTCTCCCCTTTTTTCGGGTATTATCCTTTGTTTTCTGTGACTAGGTCAGGGAAAGGTCAGAGGAACCTAATGGGTGTGCTTATCAATTCTAGCTAGCTTTGTTATTAACTGTATAACCCAGTTTGAGTTGCATGCTTTTGTTTAACTAAGTGTATAAGCCTTGTACAACAACGTGAATAAAGTAAATTGATAGTAAAAGAAAGGACTGAGTTTCCTCCTCGTTGTACTAAGCCATTAACTGTCGCCGGTGGTTCAGGTGGAGGGTGGCTCTCCTGTAAACCTGATATCCCAAACACCCAGCCTGAACCTGAATTAAGAGGCCTTAGTCCCACGTGACGGCCAGGATCAAGTGGGTGAAGGGAATAAATGGGCCAAGGGGGAGTTGACTCCGCGCCATGGTTTACACAATTGGCGTCCATGGGTGGGCACGAGGATCAATCTCTCCGTTGAATCAGCGGCAGACTCGAGCCAAACCGAAATGGGAAAGTACAGAGAGAACAGGAACTTAGGGGTTAATTCGTAGCGACTAACATAAGATGACGAATCAAAGGGAATCTCCAAGCCCCGGAGACTTGGATTGTTTTGATTGGAAGGGACTCCTCCAAAAAATCGTAATAGGGAAGTGGCCGCAATACGGGGAGTATGCAGATCACACTAGCGACAAGGGAAAACCCGTAGGAGAAGCCCTTTGGAAAATTGCACAAGCAAAGATGTCAGTTAGGAATTCTTTAAAAATGCAGAAGTCAGTAGCTTTCGGCTGTTTACTTGAGGAATGGATAGAATGCTAACAGCAGGCTCAAAAAGAGCAGAACAGATTAGAGGAAGAGATTTAAAAAACTCGATGAGGAGGCAGCCCGCCTTAGTGAAAAAGTAACTGATTTACAGGGACAGAGAAGTGCGGATTTGATGCATATTAACCAATATCAGTTACAGTGCAAAAAACTAGTTACGGAAGAAAGTAGGCGAGAGGGAGCAGCCCAAGCAGCTAAAGCTGAGGTGGAAGAATGGATACAGCAATGCAGTGATTTAAAAACTGCCATGAATGTGATTTAGAGAGCAGCTCAGGAAAAAGGAAGTAATACAGGTGATCACACAAAGTGTCAAAAATGCATATCAAGACTGCAAGTACAGCTAGCCGTGCAGAGAGTTATAATATGTGCTTTTGCACCCTACGGAAGTGAGGAGAATGGTGAAGGGGCAGAGATTGGATTGAGTTAGCAGACGAAGCGGCCAGATACGGCCATGATGACGGAGACCCTCTACCCGAGGATCCTCCGCCAGCATATGAAGCAGAGCCAAAGGAGCAATCGGCCCCCATGGCCCCCCTTGTGACCACTAGGGCAGCGAAAGGGGCAGATGACCAGGTGGCAGCTGGCCCGCGTATGACATATTCCACTTCAATGGTGGTGCAACAATTGAGGGAGATTGCGAAAGATATTGGGACGTGCGCACCCGGGAATGATCCCAGGGAGCTGTTCCAAGCGGTCAGTCAACAGAGAGGAATACACGGCTTAGATGATGCTGAAGAAAGAAAATTAATTATAATGTGCCTTCATCCACACATACACTCCGCCCTACCGGAGGAGCAGCAACTCGGTAGAGGCACAAATGAGGTTTTAAAAGAACAAGTATTAAATTTCATGGACGCTAACAGAGGGACCCAGTAGAGGCGCTAACGAAATGCTATCAAAGAAAAGGTGACCACCCTGTCGCGCGTTTGCGGCCCGCATCTGGGCAGTGTTTCAAGGGGTGTATGGTGCAAACCTAGATACAGCCAATCCAACGCCAGAGTTTAGAAAGCGATGGCTGAGAACGCTGGTGTCGCATGGCACTGAGGAGTGAAGAAGGGCCCGAGATCAATTTGATCCCTCTGATGACACGCACACAGAGGCTTGGGTACTCAAGAGGATGGTTAGAGCATGGGAGAAGGAAACAAGAAAATTCTCCAAGGCCCCTGGGGGAAAGAGGATGCCTGTAAAAGATCAGACAATAACCTGGAGAAATGAAGGGAGGGGAACTGCACAGGTGGCACCCACGCAGCCTTTCAGACAGGAGGAAGGGGTAGAGGCATGCGGAGAGGATCCGTCCCAGGAACAGGGAGAACTCAGGGCGGGCTGACCCACTGCTATAATTGTGGCCAGGAGGGACATTTCAAAAGAGAATGCCCAAAACCGAGATGAGAAAATGCAGGTCGGGGAGGAGGCCAGAACAAACGCCAGAGCCTACCCGTGGGAGGACCGAACAGGTCAAATCCTCAATGTGATATACTAGAGATAGCACCGTCTTCGGGTTTGTAGCCTGAACCACAATGACGGTCGCAGGCCTCTCCGTTATGGGTGTGTGACAAGCGGTGGGATAACACAGGGAGACCCCTCGTGAACGTAGGGTTGGAGGCCGCCCTGTCACGTTCCTTTGGGACACTGGAGGATCCTGAACCACCGTAAACACCACAGATGTTAATAAAGTAGATCGGAAAATTCAAAGTAAACTTGTTTTACGTGGATTCACAGGACATTCACAAGTGGGATATGTGAGTGTACCGTTGGAAGTCAGTGTGGGGGACGTAGCAATAGAACACTCAGTGGTTCTCATTCAGTTACCCAGAGAACAAGCACATATATTAGGGTGTGATTATATGGCTAAAGCGGGACTCTGTTTTGACCCTGTTAATTGCGCGATTTCGCAAATGCCCTTGGGCATGGGTGGTACAGATCACACATCCGTCCCGGTGGGAGAATACCAGGTTCGGGTTTGCATGTTCGGGGAACTGTGGACGAGACCAGAACAAATGAGTATCGAAAGTGAAGTACAACAAATTATCACACGGAATTCAGTAGCATTTGATCGACATAAACATAATTGTGGGAAAATGACCAGGAGTGTGTGTATACAGGGTCCAGACCCCAAATCACAGAAGAAGTATGGTTTTCCGAAACAGGCAGAAGAGGAGGTGGGAAAGGTGATACAGAGTTTTCTGCTACAATGGATACTAAGACCAGTAGCCTCCACTAACAACTCGCCTATTTGGCCAGTGAGGAAACCGGACGGTAGCTGGTGACTTACGATAGACTATTGAGAATTAAATAAGGTAACCCTGTTAACGGCTCCCACCGTAGCAACTAGCCCAGAGACGGTAGTTAAACAAAATTAGGATGCACAGTGGTTCACGGTTTTAGACATAAGTAACGGTTTTTGGTCTATTCTACTGGAGAAAGTATGCCAATATAAATTTGCGTTTACTTTCCAAGGACAGCAATGTACATGGACCGTCCTAATCGGGATTTCATAATTCCCCGTCTATATTTCACCAACGTCCAAGGGAAGGTTTAAAAGGGTTCTCAAAGCATGAATGTCTGGTGCAGTATGTAGATGACTTACTGCTACAAACTGAAACGCAACAGGAACATTATCAGTTACGAAGTGAATTGCGACAATTGTTGCACAAATTGGGACTAAAAGTAAACCATAAAAAAGCGCAGGTTATGACACAGTAGGTTACTTACTTGGGAATGATCTTGACACCGGGAAAGAGAGAAATTGACCAACGAAGGGCAGTAGCGGTTGACAGTCTCCCTGTCCCGAGGGATGTAAAAGGATTGAGATCCTTCCTGGGTTTGGTGGGATATTGCAGGGGCCACATTGATGGATTCGCTACAAAAGTGACTCCATTAATGGAACTATTGAAAAGGAATGTCCCGTGGGAGTGGAAAACTGAACACACACAGGCCATTTCAGATTTAAAGCAGGCACTAGGTTCTGCGCCTGCTCTGAAAACCCCAAATCCAACTGAGCCGCTTTTATTGGAGTTGGCTACCACAGACACCACCCTTTCGGCAGTTCTGTAACAGGAGACACACGGGAAATTAAGACCAGTAGCGTATGCATCGCGCATGCTTTCACCGGTAAGAGCAGGGGTATATGACGTGTGAGAAACATTTGTTAGCCGTTTTTTGGGTAGTACAGTATTTTACTTACATAGTGGGACTGACCCCACTTAGAATATTGACAGAACATACTCCCGTACAGTTACTATTAGACGGTAGGATCAAAGACGGGTCAGTATGTCAGAAACGAATTGCTAGGTGGACACTATTGCTACAAGGAAGAAATATAAGTGTAAAAGGAGTAAAAACTACCACGATGTTTACAGACAACCTAGTGTATCAAGGAGAGAAACATGAGTGGTAATTCATGATAGCAAATGCCCAAGGGACCATTTGTTTCAAAACAAAGAGGAGGGGGTAGGAGTGGATCGGAGAAAGCAACAGGGCCCGAAAGAAAAGATGCAAAGGAAAAAGAAGAACCCCACTTAAATATTTTTGTGGATGATTCCTCATCAGTACAGGATGGCAAGAGGGAAACTGGGTGCGGGATATATGTAGAAGACGAACATGGTCAGGAAAAATCTAGCGCAGCCTTGAAATTGCCTAAATCCATGAGCACGCAGGCGGCAGAATTAGCAGCCGTCGCATATGTGCTTGTCCACCCAGAATACCTCCCGCCCGGATCAGTTATATATTCTGATAGCATGTATGTCTATAAAGGCCTCACGGAACATTTGCCCTTATGGGAGGCGAGAGGTTTTGTCTCAGCGGTTGGGAAGCCCCTTCCAGCCGCCCCATTATTAAGATACATCTTTGAAGGAGCACAGGGGAAAGATATGGGAATACGAAGGCTCATTCAAAACTTACACTGGAAGGGAACAGGAAAGTGGATGAACTAGCCAAACAAGGTGCTGTTAGTGGGCAAGAATGGCAGCCACCGATTGAGGACATTGGGGAACAGAAAGGGAAACAGGTTAAGGTAATGGATTTAACAGAGGAGCAGAAGAAAGATGGAGAATTGAAAAAAACTGATGGAAGGAGTAGCGTCAGACACATAGAAAGAGTACAAGGGGGTCTAAATTCAGGACGGAGTGGTTTTATGTGAAGGAAAATTCGTAGTGCCAGAGGGGGGACGAAACCAAATAATCCACTAGTACCATGACTTCTGGGGACATAATGGGATAGAGAGTACCCTGGAAATTATAAAGGAGGTGTGCTGGTGGCCTGGGATGAAAGGTGATGTGGAACACTACGTCAAGTATTGTTTGATCTGTGCACAACACAACTCCGATAGGAATGTCAAAAAAGGGGCCCTCCGGCATACTAGACCAGAAGAAGGGCCTTGGACTAATTTACAAATAGACTGTGTAGGTCCCCTACCCCCCACTCCAGGAGGGGTTAAGTACATTCTAGTGATAGTAGATACGTTTACCAAATGGGTGGAAGCTTTCCCAACCAGAACAAATACAGCCAAAATCACCGCGAAAATTCTGTTAGACAGGGCGCTCACTCGGTGGGGTTTATCCCGAAGCATAGAATCAGATCAGGGAACACATTTCACAGCACAAGTAATGCAAAATGTAATGACCCTCTTTGGGGTCAAACAGAAATTCCACATACCCTATAGACCACAGTCTAGTGGAATTGTGGAAAGAATGAATCGGACATTAAAACACATGATAGCTAAAATGGTACAGCAGCACAAGACGACCTGGCAGGTCGTTCTGCCCTATGTGTTATGGCAATCAGGAATACCGCAGCTTCATCAACAGGCTACACTCCCTATAAACCCATGACGGGAAGGGACATGAGAGGGATAGAGGGGTTGGTAGGTTTGAACTTTTCTGAACCCAAGGTGGACAGTATTATATCAGAAAAATGTGTGCAACAACTAGTAGAAACAGTGAGAGAAGCAAATTACGTAGCAGTTCACCAACAAGGAAAGAAGAGACAGCAAAGCAAGGCTTATTCTGATGCGAAAGCCAGCTCGATAGAGTTGGACCTCGGACAAAGGGTAATGATCAGAATATACCAGCCCACCTCATTCTTGAGTCCAAAGTTCACCAGTCCCTATGAGATAGTAGATAAAGCTAGCGCATCTGTATACAAAGTATTGACGGCACCAGATAAGAGTGGCTGGTATCACATTAATCAGTTAAAGTTAGTAGGAGATAAACAAGATAATCACAGTTGGCACGTGATGTTTGATGCTACCGATGTTCCGATCGAAGGTCAGGGAGATCAAGAGCAGGATCAACTGCGGATCCAAGCGGAAGTGTTTGAAAGACAACCTGATGTTGTACATCCGCACGCAGACAGAAATCGAAGGAAAAACGAAAGAAAAATAAAGAAAACAGGGGAAGTAAGTGAGCTAGAAGAAATGGACGGTTAGAATCAGAAACAAATTGGGAACAAGATACAGACAGTCTGGCTCAGTGTATGGAGAGACTGGACTTAAAATAGGCTAAGAAGGAAACTGTAAATAAGAGCAGAAATTACACTTGCCGATGACAGGTCCAGCCCACAATGAAGAGGGTGATACAATTCATTGCTATTGGATTGACCATATTTGGGACTGTAGGTGAACCCGCATCGGAGCTGTCACGATGAATGAACGCACCTGAAGCAGTGTCGACGCAGGACGACTGTCCCGTGGCCAGAAACAACTTTGCTCAGCAGATCAAGATAATTTGAACCAACAAAGGAGAGTGAGAAGATTTAAATTTGTATTATGCGGGAGTAGATGGGTTGGCGTGCACGGGAAAAACATTGGGTATACCGGGAGGAACAGAAGTTTGACCTTAACTAACAGAATGTAAGGCACCTGTGACGAGGATAGAGGAAGGTATTATGTTAGTCATACATGATTTTCCCTTAAGAAATCCATGCTGCCTTTCCTTAATTAACTCACATTTGTCCATGTGACTTTTGGTAATGATACGAATTATTTTTTCGGGAGGTTTTCCACCACCAAAGTTAAAATAACTGACCTAAAGTTGCTGCTGTAATCTCCCCACTCTCTGTCTCTGTCTCGCTCTATGTTTCTATCTTTACAGTCTTTCTCTCTCTCTATCTCTTTGTCCTGTCTCTCTCTCTCTCTCGGTCTCCCCGTCTCTCTCAGTCCCTCCCAGTGTCCTTGCCTCTTTACGTCCTCCATCTCTCTCGTTCTGCCTCTCTCTCTCTCGGTCTCTCCTTCTTTCTAGGTCCCTCTCTCTGCCAATCCCTGTCCCTCCCCTCTCTCTCTTTGTCTCTGTCTCTCCCTCTATCCCTGTCTCCCCCATTCCCTCTATTTCCCAGTCGTTCTCTCTCTCTCTCTCTCTCTCCATCTCCATCGGTCCCTCTGTCTGTCTTTCCCTCTCCCTCTGTCCGTCCCTCCCGATCTCTCACTCTACTGCTCCCTCCATCTGTCTCTCTGTCATCCCTCTCTGTCTGACTTTCCCTCCCCTCTGTTTCCCCTGTCTCCATCTCCCCTGTCTCCGTCTCCACTCCATATCTGTCTGTGTCTTCCCTATCTCTCTGTCGCTCCCTCTTTCTCTGCTTCTCTCTCTCTTTTCATCTCTCCCTTCCTCACTCTGTCCCAGGATAGCAATGCTTTCACACATTTCTGGGTTAATTTTGAACCAGTAACTCTTTCCTTTAGAATCATAGAAAATTTAAGGCACAGAAAGAGGCCACTTGGCCCATCGTGTCTGTGCCTTCCGAAAAGTGATCCACCTGTTCTATTCCCACCTGCTACCATTTGGTCCGTAGCCCTGTAGATTACGGCACATGAGGTGCTTATCCAGACTCCTTTTGAATGCGGTGAGGTTTTCTGCCTCAATTACCCTTTCAGACAGTGTGTTCCTGACCCCCACCACCCTCTGGGTGAAAAAACATTTTCCTTAGCACCCCTCTAATCTTTGTACCAATCACGTTAAGTCTATGCCCCCTTGTCACTGACCTCTCTGCTAAGGTGAATAGAGCCTTCACCTCCACTCTACCCAAGCCCCTCACATTTCAATGATACCTCCCCTCAGCCTTCTCTGTTCCAGGGAGAGCAACCCCAGGCCGTCCAATCATTCCTCATAGCTGCATTTTTCCAGTTCTGGCAACATCCTCGTAAATCTCCTCTGTACCCTCTCGAGTGCAATTGCATCCTTTCTGTAATGAGGTGACCAGAATTGCACACAGTACTCAAGTTGTGGTCTAACCAATGGTTTATACAGTTCCAGCATAACCTCCCTGCTCTTCTATTCTATACCTGCCTTGTTGGGAACGTCACTGCAGTTTGAAAATATTAAACACTGATCCAACACTCACCCGTAAAACATTCACACGAAACTCCCAATACAGGACTGGGCAGAGAATGAGGATTGTTACTGATCGTTACATCTTGTCTCATCCTCTATCTGTCTCTCCCTCTCATGTCTGTCTCTCTCCATCTCTCTCTCTCCCTCGATCTCCTTCTCCCTCTTTCTCCACCGCAGTCCATGAATGTGCCTGTGCCTCACTCACACTATCTCTCCTTCTATCTCTCCTTGGACAGAAATGTTTTAATCCATTTCTTGGTTAATTTTGAATCTGCAATTCTTGCCCTTGCTGGGAACGTCACTGCAGTTTGAAAATATCAAAAACTGTTCAGCACTCACTCCCTAAACTCTCACACTGGACCCCCAATACAGGATTGAGCAGATAATGGGGATTGTATTGAGGTTCTGTCAAGGTCCCCTCACACCTGTCTCCCCTTTCCCCTGCTTCTAAAGTTTGTCAATTTTTGATAATATTTTTTCAACAACATTAAATGTCCCTGCAGTTTGAAAATATGAAACACTGATCCAACAGTTGCCTCCAAAACACTCACACTAAATTCCCAATGTTTCCTTTCAAAATTAGCTCTTGCACACAGCCGGTTTTAGTTTTTAATTTTCTCTTTTTCAAGCATTATCAGATCTAAAGTTTCTCCTATAATCTCGCCCTGTCACACTCTCTCTATCTGTCTATCACTCAGTCTCTGTTTCACCCTCTGTCTTTCTCTCTCCTTCTCTCTGTCTGTCTCTGTCCCTCTGTATCTGTCTGTCTCTTTGTCTTTCTCCCTCTAACTCTGTCTCTCTCCCTCTGTCTCTGTCCCATTCTGTCTGTGTCTCTCTCCACCCATCTCTGTCTCCCTCTCTCCATGGACAGCAATGCTTCAAGCCATTCCATGGTTAATTTTGAATCTGTAATTCTTGCGCTTGTTGGGTATGTCACTACAGTTAGAGCAAACACTCAGCCCAAAACACTCACACTAAATCCCCAATACCGGATGAGTCAGACAATGGGTATTGTCACTGGTGTTCTGCCAAGGTCTAATTTCACTATCTCTACTGTCCCTCAGTCTTTCACTTCGTTCTTCTCTCCATTTCTCCATTTGTTTACCTTTCCCTCTCTCCTTTGCCCTTAATCGCCATCCACTTCACAGGTAGTGATGGCGCTCCCTCCTCTTTATACGTAGAGAGGGAGCTCCCTCCACTTTATACAGAGAGAGAGAGAGCTCCATCCCGTTTATACGTTGAGGGAAAGCCGCTCCTATTTTATACAGCTGCCATGGTGGGATTTGAGCCTCTGTCCCCAGGCCATTAGGTTGGGCCTCTGGATTACTTGACCAGTGATATTATCACGATGAGAGTGCCTTCTTAATGGATATGTACCGTGTCTGTCCCGGAATATCACTCACGGTAGTTTTTAGGCTGTTACCCTCAACATTCAGTGTCCACTGCAGACAGATCAGTTAAATTTATAATGGAAATGCCAGGAGTGAACAAGGTCAATGCAATAATATGGAAAATATAAATGACGCCACTCATAATTGTAGCAGCCATGTCGCATGAGTGCAGATTTCAGGATTATTCCCGACAGAGGACTGACTCAGAAAATGCCATTGACATTGAAATGATTTTGTTTTATCTACCACATTATTTACATCAGAGTCAAAGCTGCTGATGTAATGTGTTTGTTCAGGTGAGTGTAACTAATAGCAATGATCAGGGGTATAACCGTGTCAGTGGAGACTTATCCCCTGTATAAATCAGGACCGATTGGAATGGATCATCTCAGAGTGACCGCTGGAGCTGTGGATTTCAGGCTAACAGAAGTCTCTGCTTCTCACAGAAATGGGATATCCAGTAATGCATCAGATAGAAGACATTTACAATCCAGCACTTGCAGCAATTGGAGTTCCTGTTAAGGCAGTATCTCAGCTGCTAATGGTCTAAATCGATGTTAACTGTGCTGCTGTCCTCTATTATTTCTCAATGCGTCTGTTACACAGCCACCAGCTCTTTTCCAGCAATTTACTGATGGAATCTCCTCACTGTCTACATTTGCATTTTTGCAGGAGCTGCAGTGTGTCTTTAATGGTCTTGTTTTAAGTAACCCTGGCATTGTTACTGGATTATTCTGTGTATTTAATGTATTTGAATGAGATGTCTCGGTTAGGATAAGGAATCAGACTATCAGGAGCTTTTAACAGTTTCATTATGTGGATCTAACCGGTCCTGGAATATTTTTATGATTTTTTTTATTTTGGTGATTGATAATGAGACATCGCATGGTCTCAAATATACAAGGGGACAGCAGAATGTCCTCCCTCCACAATAACATGGCTCAGTTTAACTGGGATTTCAATGTATTTATTGATTATCATTGTTATCAAATATTATTTCATTCTGTGTGTGTCTGCCGCGGCTTCAGAGGTCTGGCTACTGAACTGAGTTTGCTGCTGACACTTTCACATCTCCTTCTCTGCTTCACTGTGGAGCCTTCGCTGTCACTGGACTACATTGTAAAATAGAAAGTATTGATGTGATGTTTTATTAGTTTACACTCTATCAGTTGGTATGAAGAGTCTTTCCATTTATCTATCGATTATCAGCTGCAGCGCTGATGTTGGTGTTTTATTAATTAAACGATCCCACATTCCAACGGATTACTTTATAATTCCAGGAGAAGCAATTTCAATGATTGTGAGGTATGTGTCGAAGAAGCTTTCGATCGTGTTTATTCCATGTATTGTAGATGAAGTGAAGAGTGTAGGAGAACAGGTGGCGACTTGAGTGTTCTGTAGATACATTAAATTATTCACAGATGTTTCACCATTGAACACACTGACTCTGAGAATAGAATCATTGAACCTGGGGTTGGTGAAGAGAACACAGGCGTTGAATGTTAGGAATAAATCCTATGTTAAAAGTAGCATTACGTAACAGTTTGCAGGGTGTGAGAACTCCAGCGAGATCGGGAAAGAGAAAAGGAGCAGGGAGAACGAAATCGAAGGGAAGAGATAAGAAGAAGTAAAGAGAAAGAGACAGAAGCAGAAGTGTGAATAATTCACTATCATAAAGTGTTCGAATGTCCAGAACAATTAGTGAGAGAAGCTGGAAGCTGATGTTGTCTTTTGTCGGATTGTGTTCATTTTCCTGTTGGACTTGATCCTCTGTGTTAATTTCTCTCAGGTCTACATTTTGTTTTGAAAAAAGTTCCTATTCCTTACTTAGTGACTGAATAAGCAGAATAGAATCAGTTCTTCACTGATGGTAATTCATTATTTAATTACTGTACTTTACAATCTCTGTGACTCCTGAATTCTATGAAGAGCGAGGCAGACATCAGATATATATTTAACTTTATATTTAGTTGCCTGTACAAACTAAATATATTGACTATATTGTATAAACAATGAACTGTTCTCCAACACCAATAACCACAGGGATTATTGTTTGAATGTATGAATTGAGTTGTATTACTGGGATCTATAGATTAGATTTCCTCTAACACTCTGCTGCAGTCTCTCCCTGTGAATCTCAGCCTCTGCTCTCATTGTATTGAATCCTCAGTTTCCTCATCCATTGCTTCAGTTTATCCACTTTCCCAAACCATCTTCTCCAGTCTCCCCTCCTGCTCCAACATGTCCTTTTCTTTCTCTCCCTCCCAATCTCACTCACTGGCTCCACCTCCAGCTGCCTTGTCCAACCTGATAGGAATACAGTAACATAGGAGCAGAAAGCGGCCATTCAGCCCTTCGAGCATGCTCCACCATTCTAGATCATGGCTGATACTCAACCTCAGCGATGCAGTTTTCAGCCTTTTCCCCTTTGGGAACAGTCCCTGCCGGTTCCCTGAACCAAGTGCAACAAACCAGCTACACATCCCGCTCTCCACAAACCTTCCCAAACAACAGTCTGGAGACAGATTTCCAATTAACCCATTGGATTCCATTTCTGTAAAAACCCTTTCTCATTTCCCCACTGGCACTGCATCCTGACTCTGTGCTTCCTGTAGATCCGGTGTTGACTTTATTCACTTTCTGTATCAATTTCACATTTCATTATTAGTAATTGTGTTTTCAAACATTTCACTGTAGAAAATCACTGCCCATGTCAATAAATCAGTTTTCACTGCTCGATGCAGCAACAAAGCTGGAAATTTCAGCCAATTCCTGTCAAACTGCTGCTTTGTCTCCAGGTCTGATCAGTAATTTCTCTGCTTCCTTTTCTCTCTCTTCCAGTTAACTTGGTGGCGATTGTGATCCTATCCCGAGGAAAGTGCGGTCTCTCCAAATGCATCACTGTCTACCTGGTGGGAATGGCGGTGTCTGATCTCCTGGTCGTTATCACTGATCCCATATTGTACCAGATTGCTCCAATTTATTTCCCATATTCATTCCTGAACATTACTCCTGTGTGTTCTCTCATTGACGTTCTGTTTTCTGCAGCCACAGATGTTTCTGTCTGGCTCACAGTCACTTTCACCTTTGATCGATTTGTGGCCATTTGTTGTGAGAAGCTGAAAACAAAATATTGCAGTGAGAAAACGGCGGCTGTGGTTGTTGGAACAGTAAGTGTGCTGAGTTGTTTAGAGTCTCTGCCCTGGTACTTTACACAGGAACATGCTTACATTATTGATAATGTTCTGATGGATTGTGTTTATAACCTGAGCTTCTATACTTCCCCCATATGGGGGGCATTTGAATTGTTTGACATAATTTTAACCCCTTGTGTCCCAGTCTTTCTGATTTTACTGCTCAATGTTCTGACTGTCAGACGGATTTTATTCTCCAGTAAAGTCCGCAGGGGATTCCGGCGCCACAGCAATAGAGAAAATCACAATGACCCAGAGATGGAGAATCGCAGGTAATCAATTATTTTACTCTTCAGCATATCCGTCAGTTTTATATTGTTATGGTGACCCGCGTTGTGTTTATCATTTATAGGCGAATTGCAGATATTCAGGACTATTCCTCCAACACTGACCCTCTCCTTATCACAGATCAAACATCAAAAATGCTACAGCTTCTCAGTTCCTGCACCAACACATGTATTTACACAGTGACCCAGACTAAATTCAGACAGGAGCTGAAGAAGGCCGTGAAATACCCTTTCAATCTGATTGTTAAATTAGTGAAATCATAGAAAGAGCTGAAGGGTTTCAAACACTGGAACCAAATCCCATTCCGCCCCCACCTAACCCCGCCCACTCTGCTCCATCACCCGCACCCCACCCGCCTTTGTGATTATTTGATCGGCGCCACCTTTAGTCCTGGCAGCTGCCTGAACGTGGCAGACTATGACGTTTTAGTGTAACAGGCCACATTTGCGCATGTGCCAGTACAGCGCCACCGAGTGGATGCGTTGTCAACAAGTTCAGCCGATGGGGCGGAATCTGCAGTGAGACTGGGACACCAGCAGATGGAGATTGTGAGAGACGGACAGTACTTGCAGTGTGACAGGGACACCAGCAAATGGAGATGGTGAGAGGGGGGCAGTAACTGCACTGAGACAGGGACACCAGCAGATGGAGATGGCGGGAGGAGACAGTAACAGCAGTGAGTCAGGGACACCAGCAGATGGGGATGTATAGAGGGGGAGTAACTGCAGTGAGACAGGGACACCAGAAGATGCTGAGGCATTGCTGATGGGAGATTCGCTGTTACTGAGAGTTTGAAAGTTTCCACAAGTTTGAGGAATTTACTTTATTAAAACTTGAGATGCTGAATAAAATAATTTCAATACAGTTTGTGTTAAATGGCTATTTTCCTACTATGTAAGCTTTTCTAACATTAAAATGCTCCTGTTTGGAAAATTATTTTGACTGATTAAAGGCAATGCATTAATAAAGCAACGGCAGCAACTAAAACTCAATCATTTACAGAGAAAAACTCTCAACATAAGTGGCTTTGAGTTCTTTATCACTAGCGTTATGACATCTATTTCTCTCACACACACACTTTTTCTATGCTGGTATCTTCTCTGCGATAACTCACAGTAATTGAAGTTTTGATCCAATTGTCTTTTGAATGTTACCATTGAATCTGCTTTCAGAAACCTGTCAGACAGTGAATTCCAGACCAGAACAACTCCCTGCCTATTAGTTTCTCCCCTCTGCTAGTGAAAACAGTCACTCCTCATGTCTCCAAACTGAGGGGAAGATGTTGCGTGCAATTCATTTCTCCAGGACAGCAGCTGCAGAGGAGCTGGAACCTGTTGAATTTGGACAAGTGATGAACAAAAATCCTTCTGAATCCTGATTTCTTAAGAAGGGCCACTGACCCGAAACGTTAACTCTGCTGCTCTTTCCACAGATGCTGCCAGACATGCTGAGTGGTTCCAGCATTTCTTGTTTTTATTCCGTCTGAACCCCCAGGAGAGCAGAAGAAAGAAACAGCCAGGAAAGAAAGTGAAACAAGTGACACTTTATTATAGCAGCAAAAACTCTTTGTCAGAATGTGGAGGTCGTTATCGCTGAATTTTATATAAAGTGGAGCTGAAAAGTGGAAGATCTTTCATACAATTCGGGTTAATTCGCCATTTTCCAGCTTTGTAAACCCTTGTAACATTAAACTGGTAAATGTTAAGGTTTTATCGATTGATTACAGGCTAATGCATAAATGCAGCAGCATCAAATAAAGGGCAAACACTCATTGACAAATATAATTGTAAATATGGGTGAGAATTGTGTGAAATGTCACCAGCTGTAAACGTTCTCTTGGCTGCATCATGAACCTGCCTCTTGTTTCAGTCTTTGTCACACAGTGGAATTGAAAATCTGAATAAAAACTGCATGTTTGGAGTGCAGTCAAACAGGCGTCTCCAGAAAAAACTCTTTGCCAGAATTTTAAGGTAATTGCAGTCAGCCATTTGCAGTCATTTTCTGAACTTTCTGTAAACTGGAGGTGAATACTGAAAGACATTGAATGCAATTTGTGTTGACTGGCCATTATCCAAAGCGGCCCCTCCATGTTTTAAATTACAGCAGCTTTTCTACACTGTTAATGAGGTTTTTGGGGAGGGAGAGAGAGAGACAGACAGACAGGTTTCTGTCTGGAATGGTCCATTTGGGATGTGGCTGGAATATCACTCTCTCCTTCATTCCCTGCTTGCACAGAGAGTCACTTTGGACTGTCCCATACCTGGGAGGGAGTGTCCAGAAAGAGGAAGCTGAGAGCTGGTTGGATGAGCTTTATTTTGGGTGGACTGTCTGTTTCGAGTGACAGGTTTTTTTAATTTTTTATTTATTTATTTATTTAGAGATACAGCACTGAAACAGGCCCTTCGGCCCACCGACTCTGTGCCGACCAACAACCACCCATCTATACTAACCCCACAGTAATCCCATATGCCCTACCACCTACCTACACTAGGGGCAATTTATAACAGCCAATTTACCTATCACCTGCAAGTCTTTGGCGGTGGGAGGAAACCGGAGCACCTGGAAGAAACCCACGCAGACACAGGGAGAAGTTGCAAGCTCCACACAGACAGTACCCAGAATTGAACCCAGGTCTCTCGAACTGTGAGGCTGCGGTGCTAACCACTGCACCACTGGGATACATTAGTCCAACATCAGCCTCCATTCTTTCTTTCCATACGGCTACTTAGTGAAAGTGAGTTTCTGTTTCTCAGTCTCTGTGTCTCTGTGCCCAGGTGAATTGGAGCTGATTACAGTGTGTGTGTGTGAGAGAGTCCAGTCGGAATCCCCCTCTCTCTATCCAGTCCTGACACTCTTCTCCAAGTCCCACTCCAATCACCCTCTCCAGGATCTTTTCCCCATGGACAAGCTGATGGAGGGAAGGTATTAGAGTCTAACGATGGAGCGCAGACCGTGTGGGATGGTGAGCATCACATCTTTCTTGTATCTCTCTGCCTTTCTCCCTCCTTCTGACCTTTCTCAATCTCTCCCTCTCAATCTCTCCCTCTCAATCTCTCACTCCCAATCTCTCCCTCCCAATCTCTCCTCCCAATCTCTCCCTCTCAATCTCTCCCTCTCAATCTCTCCCTCCCAATCTCACCCTCCCAATCTCACCCTCCCAATCATTCTCAATATCTCTGTTTCTCTCTCTCTCTCTCTCTCTCGGTGTTTCTCTCTCTTCCTCTGTTAACTCCCTCTCTGTGTTCCTCCATCTCTCTCTCTCTCTCTCTTTCTCTCTCCCCTCACTTTGTGTTTCTCTCTCTCTCGGTTTCTGTCAGAATGATTGTGTGTCTTTCTCAATGACTTTGTCTGTCCTTCTCTCTCAACCTCTCTGTGATTCTCTGTGTTCCTTTCTCTAGCTCAATCTCTCTGTGATTCTCTGTGTGCCTTTTTCACTGGTTTTCTGTCTGTCTCTTTGCTGCCTGCAATTTCTTTGTCTATCTGTTCTTTTCCTCCACTATTTTCCCTCCTCTTTTTCTCTGTCTCTTTCTATCCTTTCTCTATTTCTGACTTACTTCAGTCTTTTCTCTATTTCTCTGACTTTGTCTTTTCTCTATCTCTCTGTCTCTTTCTGTCTTTTCTCTATTTCTGACTTCCTGTCTTTTCGCTATTTCTCTGACTTTCTGTCTTTTCGCTATCTCTCTGTCTCTTTCTGTCTTTTCTCTATTTCTGATTTTCTGTTTTTTCTCTATTTCTGACTTTCTGTCTTTTCTCTGTTTCTCTATTTCTCTGTCCCTCTCTGTCTTTTCGCTATTTCTCTGACTTTCTGTCTTTTCTCTATTTCTCTGTCTCTTCTGTCTTTTCTCTATTTCTGACTTTCTGTCTTTTCTCTTTATCTGACTTTCTATCTTTTCTCTATTTCTGACTTTCTGTCTTTTCTCTATTTCTCTGTCTCTTTCTGTCCTTTCTCTTTCTTTTTCTCTCTTTCTTTGTCTCTTTCTACCTTTTCTCTCTTTTTATCAATTTTTGTCTCTTTCTGTCTTCTGACTTTATCTTTCTATCTTTTCTCTCGTTCTTTCTCTCTCGTTCTTTGTCTCTTTCTTTTTCTCTCTCTCTCTTTCTCTTTCCATCTTTTCTCTCTCTTACCGACTTTTTCTTTTTCTCTTTCTTTTCCTAACCCTAACCCTAACCTTCAATGAAATTTATACCCCCCCCACTAATTATATTCCCCTTGCAATTTATATTCCCCCTGTAAATTCACCCCCCGCAATTTCCCCCCGCAATTTACACCCCCCGCAACCCCCCCCCCCGCAATTTGCACCCACCCCCGCAATTTCCACCCCACAATTTATGCCCCCGCAATTCATCCCCCTCTGCAATCTAACCCCCTGTAATTTATTTTCCCCCTCCTGCAATTCTCCCCTGCAATGTCCCCCCTGCCATGTCTCCCCTCTACAATTTATTCCCCCTAAGATTAATTTTTCGCCCAGCAAAATTCCCCTCTCAAATTATTTCCCCCGCAAATATTCCCCCTGCAAAATACCCCAATGCCCCCCCAACAAATTTCCAAAGGCATTATTTCCACCCTGCATATTTCCCTCCCGTGAATAGACCCCCCCCCCATCTAAATACCCCTGATCTACAGACCTCTATCTGATATCCGTCTGGTAACTGACCCTCATCTAAATACTCCTCCTGTGAGCAGGCTCCCATCGAAATACCCCTCCTGTGAAAAGACTCCCATCTAAATTCCTCTCCTGTGAACAGACACCCATCTAAATACCCCCAGGAGCAGTCTCCCATCTAAATAACCCTCCTGTGAACAGACTCCCATCTAAATACCCCTGGTCTACAGACCCTTATCTGATATCCTCCTGTTAACTGCCTCCTCATATAATACCCTCCTGTGAACAGACACCCATCTAAATACCCCCAGGAACAGACACCCTATCTAGTACCCTCTTGTGAAAAGCACACCATGTAATTAACACCCACCCTGCCGGTGAACAGTCCCACATCTAACCCACCCCCCGCCCATGAACAGACTGGAAAATCTCCACTGCCCCTCCCATTTTAAACCTGGAGAATCTCCATTGCCCCCTCCCATTTTGAACCTGGAGAATCCCCTCTACGCCCTCCCATTGTAAACCTGGAGAATCCCCGCTAAGCCCTACCTTTTGAAACCTGGAGAATCGCCACTGCCCCTTCCCATTTTACACCTGGAGAATCCCCACTGCCCCCTCCCATTTAAACCTGGAGAATCCGCACTGCCCCCTCCCAATTTAAACCTGGAGAATCCCCACTGCCCCCTCCCATTTTAAACCTGGAGAATCCCCACTGCCACCTCCCATTTTAAACCTGGAGCATCCCCACTGCCCCCTCCCATTTGAAACCTGGTGTATCCCCACTGTCCCCTCCCATTTTAAACCTGGAGAATCCTCACTGCCCCCTCCCATTTGAAACCTGGAGTATCCCCACTTTCCCCTCCGATTTTAAACCTGGAGAATCCCCACTGCCCCCTCCCATTTTAAACCTGGAGAATCCCCATGGCTACCTCCCATTTTAAACCTGGAGAATCTATCACCCCATCCCATTTTTAACATAGCTCATTCCCTCTGTGAATATTGCCCTCTAATTCTCCCCCCTGCTCCCCCACTGTGAACACTCCTTCCTTTCTAAATACCTTCCTGTCCTATAAAAGCCTCCCTCTACTAATTCCCACCCTGTATCATCTCCCTGTGAACAGCCATCCCCGCCAGCCTCCCTCTGTACCTCCCATCCCAGCCAACAGCCCCCACGCCACCCCGTGTAATTCCAACCTCCATCACTTTCCTGGGTGTGGTACCGTCTCCCGACACTCTTTACTTCACTTTAATTCCTGGTCTGGATAAACCACTGGAATTGCATCAACTGGTTCCCAGACCCTCGGCACCTTTAATTCGTGTCCGGCCAACAGCAGGGCCGGGCAAAGAGCCATGCCTCCCCACTCCCCTAGATGCTAACTGGCATTCTGAGCCTTTAACGCACAGTAAGATCCCAGCCCAGACACATCCCTCGCTGCAGAAAGGCGTTTCACCTGTTCTCCCAGTCAGCTTCAGGAAATCAAACAGAGGGAGACATACACAGGCACGCATACAGTGACTGGCACTGGGACAGGAGGAGGATATTCACCACTTTGATCCTGTCCCACCAATGTTGGATTATGGCTGATATGTCCCTTCCCCCATTGAGCCACAAGGAGACAGGCAGAGACAGTCGGTGAGCAGATACTCAGAGAGGCAAAGAAACACCGGGCTGGACTTGGACTTGGTGCTAATGGTGCAAACTAGGGTGCAGGGGAGGAGGGTGGTTGTGAATAGGCTGCCCGTTCAGCATCTCCCCCCTCTTTTTACCTCAATGGGAGCAAAACTGGGAAGAGGTGGAAAGCAGAATCCCGGTTCACAATCATCCTGTCCAACTCCAAGGCAGCGAGTTCAAATCCACCCCGAGACAGAGGGATAGAGACACAGACAACAGATCCCGGCATCAGGACAGAACAGAGAGCGAGAGGAATAAAAGGGAAGGGAGATGGAGAATGACATGCAGGGAGTCCTAAACCAGTGAGAGAGAAACTGAGAACAGAGGACAGAAACACCTATAAGTGCAGAGAGAGAGAGAGCGAGAGAGAAATGGAGACATACAGAGAGAGAGAGAGAAATGGAGACAAACACAGAGTGAGAAGTGGAGACATACAGACAACGCGAGAGAGAGAAATTGAGACATACAGAGAGAGAGAAACGGAGAGATACACAGAGAGAGAAAGAGAGATAAATGGAGAGATAGAGAGAGAGTGAGAAATGGAGACATGCAGAGAGAGAAATGGAGACATGCAGAGAGAGAGAGAGAAATGGAGACATACAGAGAAAGAGAAAAATGGAGACATACACATAAGGCGGCACAGTGGCACAGTGGTTAGCACCGCAGCCTCACAGCTCCAGGGGCCCGGGTTCGATTCCAGGTACTGCCTGTGTGGAGTTTGCAAGTTCTCCCTGTGTCTGCGTGGGTTTTCTCCGGGTGCTCCGGTTTCCTCCCACAAGCCAAAAGACTTGCAGGTTGATAGGTAAATTGGCCATTATAAATTGTCACTAGTATAGGCAGGTGGTAGGGAAATATATAGGGACAGGTGGGGATGTTTGGTAGGAATATGGGATTAGTGTAGGATTAGTATAAATGGGTGGTTGATGGTCGGCACAGACTCGGTGGGCCGAAGGGCCTGTTTCAGTGCTGTATCTCTAAACTAAAATCTAATCTACACAAAGAGAGGGAAATGGAGACATACACTGAGAGAGAGAGAAATTGAGACACAGAGAGAGAGAGAGAGATGGAGACATACAGAGAGAGACAGAGAGAGGCAGAGAGAGAGAGAAATGGAGACATACACAGAGAGAGCTGGAGGTGCATCGAGAGAGAATGCAGCTGCCATGTCGATATTGAGAAAGATCGCAGACAAAGAGAAAGAAACGTAGAGACAGAAAGAAGTGGAGGGGCAGAGATACGAACTAAGATTCGTTTACAGAATAGAGAGGGGTGTCCCAGGACAGTGGGGGGAGGGAAATGCAGAGATAATCTTGCAGGAAAGGAGAAACATAGATGGAAAGATTCAGGGATTTGTAAGTGAGTGAGAGAAGAAATGGACTGAGAGAGACAGATAAAGATGCAGAGAGTCACAGAAAGAGAATGAAAATGGAAACTTGTGAGACTCTAGAGAGAGGCAGAGATAGAAAGGATGTTGAGAGATGCAGAGATAGGGATTTAAAAATGTGAAGAAACAGAGCTAGGAACAAACAGGAAGGTGCAGGGAACAAGTTGCAGCAAGAGATGGAGAGAGGGAAATCTACAGGATTACATTGACTGTTCTGGAGCAGTGCTTCCCCAACTATTTCCTTCGGAATGCCCTCCAGCCCCTCCCTTGAAATAAAATCCACAGACCCCCGAAAACCCAAAATCAAAATACTGTGGATGCTGGAAATCTGAAATAAAACCGTGCTGGAAATACAGAGCATTTCCAGCACTTTGTTTTTCTATCAGCCCCGAAAACACACACAGTCTTCTTTTCTGTATCTAGAAATGAATTTGACAATGACAAATATATATTTATTATTATTTTACCTCTCTGGTTAAAGCTCTTGTCTGACGATTCCACGTGCCAAATGATTCGCCCTCTTCATCATCACAGCTGCAGCTTCTGAAAAGATTCTCCTTGGGGATAAGAGAAATAAAATTGATTCGAACAAAGCAAAGCATTTTTGAGCAGAAATAAAACACAGCAAGAGACCAGGGCTCTTTCTCTCACTCACTGACATAAAACAAGTTCTCAGTGACTCCCCGTCTATCAAACACATCACCCGACACAGAGCCAGAGACTGGGAAGTATGGATGTGTTTACTCTGTCATTTCCAGCTATCTTTCTCGCTCTCCCTCTATTTCGCTGTGTGTCTCTCTACATCTGTTTCTGCCTCATTGTAAAAACACACAAACACTGGTGACCCCCATCCCCTCTCCAGTAGAGGGATGGAGAGCGAAATCCACATTCGCATTCCTGAAAACCTGAATTAAGATGGCCGCCAGGTATTTCATTTCAGTGTCAAATTCAGCCCACAGCCTAAAACACCAGCAATATTCGGGAATGAGGTCAAGCCTTTACAAACCTTCACATTTCAGCCATTTCATTGCTGATTCACGGAAGCATTTGACACTCAATGAGTGAATTTTTAAAGTGGTCGTCACTGTTGCAATGTTGGAAATGCTGTAGTCCATTGGTGCACTGCAATATCCCACAAGCAGCAGTGTGATTATATCCGGCTGCCCATCCTCTCCCCCTTTGAGTCCCTCCATGTTTCCTTCAATCTCTTGCATCTCTGTCCGTCCTGTTACTCTCATTCAGAGAGACAGATGGAGAGAGAGTGAGAGAGAGAGACAGAGAGACAGAGAAATCCACTCTCAAAACTTCACTCTCAATTCAAATGGCTGCAACATATTTCATTTCACCCTCAAATTCACGGCACTGCCCAAAACACCAGCATTATTCGGGAATTATACCTGCTTCAAGGTCAGGACTTTAATTCCAGGCGTTCAGGAGATCTTCACACACAATGAATTCACTTCTAAAATGTAGTACTGTTACAATGCAGGGAATTCTGCAGGCATGCTGTGCACAGCAGAATCCCAGAAATTGTGACACTTCAAAATTCAGTTTGCCACGGGTTTGAGTGTGGATTCCTTTCTCTGTCTTTCTCTGTTTCTCTCCCTGTCTTTCTCCATCTTTCTCTGCCTTCCCTACTTCACCTACATTCCACCTGTCTCTCTCTTTCTCTCTCTCTGCATTTAACCTGCCACCTCTCGCTGTTCCTCACTCTCCCTCTTTTTCTCTCCATCTTTTTCTGCCTCATTGTTGTATTGTAGGAATTGATGCAGGGAATGTATGCACAGCAGGATCCCACAATGAGATCATAGCCAGATATCCCATCACAGTCGTCAGCAAATGCTAAACTCCATCTTTAAGCATATAACAAGTCTTTATACAGCTTCACGTTCATCTCTTATAATTATTGTCATTCAGGAGCAATTAACACTCAATGAATTAATTTTTAAAGTGGCCGTCAAATTTTCAACGCAGGAAATCTGCGGGCAATTTGTGCACATCAAGATCCCAGAGGCAGCAATACGACAATGCACAGATAGTCTGTTTTTTCGTGATGTAAGTTTAGAGATTCCAGAGAGGGGAACACTCCTGCAGTTTGTAAATCTCAAACACCCTTCTCCCTGACTTGCTCCCGCTCCCACCAGCCCCACCACGACCGCCCCCCTCCCTCACCCTCCACCGCACTGCATCCACATCTGTTTTTTTTATCTCTCTTGATCTGGGATTTCATCTGGATTGAAACGTCCTCTGAAGTGTTTCTGTCACCGTTTAAAATAGCCACACGTCTCATTGTGGCTCCTATTGATTAATGGATAAAATAGAGAATGTTCAGGGGAGAGAACAGCAGAGGAAGATGGAGGGAAAACACAGAGAAATCCACACTCAGACCCTCACGAAGCTGAATTTTAAAGTGTCCTCATTGTTGTGGAGGAAATGCTGCAGGGCACTAAATGCACAGCAAGATCACACAAGCAACAATGTGAAAGTAGCCAGATTTCGGTCCCCAGTAAGGGTATAGCGCCCTCTTTAAACAGGGAACATTCCATTTGTGCACAGCAAGATCACACAAGCAACAATGTGATAGTAGCCAGATTTCGGTCCCCAGCAAGGGTATAGCGCCCTCTTTAAACAGGGAACATTCCATTTGTGCACAGCAAGATCCCACAAGCAGCAGTGTGATAACAACTGGCTGCTGCACATTTAATTTCACCCTCAAATTGACGGAACTGCCCAAAACACCAACATTATTAGGGATTAACAGCGGCTTCAAGCTCAGGACTTTAATTCCAGACCTTCCAGAGAGCTTTACACACAATGAATTCCCTTCTTAAATGTTGCCACTGTTACAATGCAGGGAATTCTGCAGGCAAGCTGTGCACAGCAAGATCCCAGCTATGTTGACACTTCAAAATTTAGTTTGCCAAGGTTTTTATTGTGGATTTCATTCTCACTTCTCTCTCCCTGTCTTTCTCCATCTTTCTCTGCCTCCTCTCCCTCACCTACAATCCGCCTCTCTCTCTCTCTCTCTTTCTCTCTCTCTCTGCGCTTACCCTGCTACCTCCAGCTGTTTCTCACTCTCCCTCTTTTTCTCTCCATCTGTTTCTGCCTCAGTGTTGTAATGTAGGAATTAATGCAGGAATATATGCACAGCAGAATCCCACAATGTGATCATAGCCAGATATCCCATCACAGTCCTCAGCAAATGCTAAACTTCATCTTTAAACTTACAACAGGCTTTGATACAGCTTCAGGTTCAGCTCTTGTAATTGTTGTAAATTTCCTGTAAAAACCCAAAGAAATCCACACTCATACACTCAGGAAGCTGAATTATAAAGCATCCTCATTGTTGTCATGTAAAAATTTTTGCAGGGCTCCAGGTGCACAGCAAGGTCCCACAGGTAGCAATGTGACAATAGCCAGATTTACCCTCAGTCCGCAGAAAGGGCAAAACTCCCTCTTTAAACTGGGAACAAGCTGCTGATTCTGTCGCACCATTTCAAATAACGACAAATCACTTTGCTGTGTGTGGTATGTTGTTTTATTTATGAAAGTTTTAAATGGAAAAGGCGAGTGTGAAACAGAGACAAAGAAGAGAAAGCATGAGGAGTGATAGAGACACAGGGAAAGAATGTGGAGACAGAGAGAAAGCTAACCTCAGAACTACAGTAAAATTAATAATGGGCACTGTGCATCTTATTTAACTGTTGGCTTCATAGCGTTGCCCAAAACACCAGCAAACCTCACAGACAGGGCTGGAAGGAGCAAGTGGCAAATGGTACTCCCTCCTTGGGCTGCTCCTTTAACCCTAGACTTTCAACCTGTTTAAAACTCCAGGGTCCCATTCTAACAGGAACTTGTTAACCCAGGGCCCGAGAGAGGAAATTAAACCTCGGGCTAATAAACAGACACAACTCACATGGGCCCACTGGGTGCAGTCTGTAGACAAGGTCTCAGTCCGTCCCCTCTGGAGGAAGCTCCTTCCAAGGATTCCTCGTCCCAGACTTTCCCTCTTTTCACCTTCACGATGAAGTTTTCAGAATTAAATTCCTGAAGGCAAGAGGGAGAGAGAGAAAATTGATTAAAAGGCATTGTTAAACAAAACAGCACAGCAAGAAGCCAGGAATTCCCCTCGGTGACACAGATAATCTCTCCGCAACGCCCAAATAAAGACAAATCACAGTTAACAAAGCAGAGGCCATAAGTGTTCAGACAGTTCCCTCTCACAAGTGTGTATCTGTGTGTCTGTCTCTTTATCTCTCTCCCTGTCTCCGTATCTCTCTCTCTCTCTGTTCCTATCTCAGTCACCCCTGTGTCCCTCTCTCTCTATCCATATTTTTCCCCCTATGTCGTATCTAATTTTAATTGAAATAAGATATGAAATATTTCTTTCTCACCATTAAAAACAACAACAAATCATATTGCAGTGTGTGGTATTTTTTTAATCATTGCCCAAAGCACACGGATTATTCTTGAATCATAACAAGCCTTTAGAAACTATCGCATTTGTGACTTAATTCCGAGCATTTGAAGCTCAATAAGGCAATGTTTAATGTGATCTTTAAGTTTTAAAGTTGTCGTCACTGTTGCAATGTTGGAAACGCAGCAGGCCATTGGTGCACAGCAAGATCCCACAAGCAGCAGTGTGATACCGCCGCCGGCCTCTCCTCTCCCCCTCTCCAAAGTGAGAGTCACAGAATGGGTGTGTTATTATCGTATCTCCACAGGGAGTGTCACTGAGTAGGACTGTTATAAGTGTATCTGCACAGTGAGATTCTCTCTCTTTCTGTCTCTCTCTCCCTTTCTCTGACTGCCTAATTCCCTTTTGAATGCTTCAGTTCATCCTGCCTCCACCACGTTCTCAGGTAATGCATTCCAGACCTTAACAACTCACTGCATGAACATATTTTTCCCCATGTCACTTTTGATTCTCTTGCCAAGTATTTTCAGTCCGTGTCATCTGATTCTCGATCCTTTCACAAGTGGCAAGAGTGTCTCTCTATCCTCTGTCCAGATCCTTCATGATTTTGATACCTCGATCAAATCACCTCTCAGCCGTCTCTTCTCCAAGGAAAACAGTCCTAACTTCTCCAATCTATCTTCAAAACTGAAATTCCTCATCCCTGGAACCATTCTCGTGAATCTCTTCTGTATTCTCTCCAATGCCCTCACGTCTTTCCTAAAGTGTGACACCCAGAACGGGGCGCAATATTCCAGCTGAGACCGACCTAGTATCTTATACAAGTTCAACATAACTCCCTTGCTCTTGTATTATATGCCCCTATTAATGACGCCCAGGATACTGTATGCTTCATTAACTGCTCTATCAAACTGTCCTACCACCTTCAATGACGTATGCACATATACACCCAAGTCCCTCTGCTCCTGTACTCCCTTTAGAATTGTTCTCTTTATATTATATTTCCTCTCCATGTTCTTCCTACCAAAATAAATCACCTCACATTTCTCTGCATTGAACGTCATCTGACATCTGCCTGCCCATTCCACCGACTTGTCTATGTCCTTTTGAAGTTCTACACTATCCCCCTCACAGTTCACAATGTTTCCAAGTTTCGTATCATCTGCAAACTTTGAAATTGTTCCCTGAACACCGGAGTCTAAGCCGTCAATATATATCAGGAAAAGTAAGGGTCCCAACACTGACCCCTGGGGAACTCCACTACAGACCATCCTCCAGCTTGAAAAACATTCATTAACCACTATACTTTGTTTCCTGCCACTCAGTCCATTCCGTATCCAAGTTGCTGCCGTCCCTTTTATTCCATGAGCTACAAGTTTGCTCACAAGTCTGTTGTGTGGCACTGTATCTAACGCTTTTTGAAAGTCATGTACACCACATTAACAGCTTTGCCCTCATCAACCCTCTCTGTTGCCTCCTCACAAAACTCCCCCCAGTTAGTTAAACATGATTTTCCCTTAAGAAATCCATTCCGCCTTTCCTTAATTCACTCGCATTTGTCCATGAGACTATGGATATTGACACGAATTATTTTGCCTAGAAGTTTTCCAACCACAGAGGTTAAAATGACTGACCTAAAGTTGCTGCTGTTCTCCCCCCACTCTCTGTCTCTTTCTCTCTATATGTCTTTGTCTTCCCTCTCTTTCTGTCTGTCTCTCTCTCTCTCTCGCTTTGTCACTGTCACTCTCACACTCTCTATTTGTCCTGTCTCTTTCTTTGTCTCGGTCTTTCTCTCTCTCTCTCTCTCTCTCTATCCCTCCCTCTGTTCTACACCATGTCCCTCCCTATCTCTCACTCTGTCCCTCCCTCTCTCTCCTTATATATCTCTCTCTCTCTCTTTGCTTCTATCTCTCGGTCTCCCCGTCTCTCTCTGTCCCTGTCTCTGCCAATGCCTCTCTCCCCCAACCCTCTCTCTCTCTCTCTCTCTTTGGCTCTGTCTCTCCATCTATACCTGTCTCCCCCAATCTCAGCATCTCCCAATCCCTCTCTCTGTCTCCGTTTCTCCCTCCCCATCTGTCCCACTGTCTGTCTTTCTCTCTCCCTCTGTCATCCTCTCACACTCTCTCTGCCACTCCCACTCTGCCTGTTTTTCCCTCCCACTCTTTCTCTGTCTTCCCTGTCTCTACCTCCCCTGTCTCTGTCTCTCCCTTTTTCTCTTTCTCTGTCTCTCTCTCCTTCTCTGTCTCTGTTTCTCCCTCTCTGCGTTTCTCTCTGTCTCCCTGTCTCTGTCTCTATCCCTCTGTTTCTGTCTCTCTGGCTCCCTCTCTCTGCCTCTCCTTCTCTCTCTCTCTCTCTGCCTCTTTCTCGGAATTCTTACAGTGCAGAAGGAGGCTATTCGGTCCATCATGTCTGCACTGGTTTTTAGCGAGTGCAATTCTCTCAGGTCCATTTCCCCGCCTTCTCTCCATAACCCTGTGCATTCTTCCTTTTCATATGACTGTCTAATTCCCTTTTGAATGCTTCAGTTGATCCTGCCTCCTCCACCTTCTCAGGTAATGCATTCCAGACCTTAACAACTCACTGCATGAACATGTTTTTCCCCATGTCACTTTTGATTCTCTTACCAAATATTTTCAGTCCGTGTCCTCTGATTCTCGATTCTTTCACAAGTGGCAAAAGTGTCTCTCTATCTTCTGTCCAGATCCTTCATGATTTTTGATACCTCGATCAAATCACCTCTCAGCCGTCTCTTCTCCAAGGAAAACAGCCCTAACTTCTCCAATCTATCTTCAAAACTGAAATTCCTCATCCCTGGAACCATTCTCTTGAATCTCTTCTGTATTCTCTCCAATGCCCTCACGTCTTTCCTAAAGTGTGACACCCAGAACGGGATGCAATATTCCAGCTGAGGCCGACCTAGTGTCTTATACATGTTCAAAATAACTCAGTTGCTCTTGTATTATATGCCTCTATTAATCAAGCTCAGGATACTGTATGCTTTATTAACTGCTCTATCAACCTGTCAAGCCGCCTTCAATGACTTATGTACATATACACCCAGGTCCCTCTGCTCCTGTATCCCCTTTAGAATTGTTCCCTTTATTTTATATTTCCTCTCCATGTTGTTCCTGCCAAAATGAATCACCTCAAATTTCTCTGCATTGAACGTCATCGGACATCTGCCTGCCCATTCCACCGACTTGTCGATGTCCTTTTGAAGCTCGACATTATCCTCCTCACAGTTCACAATGTTTCCATGTTTTGTATCATCTGCAAACTTTGAAATTGTTCCCTGAACACCGGAGTCTAAGCCATTAATATATATCAGGAAAAGTAAGGGTCCCAACACTGATCCCTGGGGAATTCCACTACAGACCATCCTCCAGCCTGAACAACATTCATTAACCACTACCCTTTGCTTCCTGCCACTCAGTCCATTCCGTATCCACGTTGCTGCCGCCTCTTTTATTCCATGAGCTACAAGTTTGCTCACAAGTCTATTGTGTGGCACTGTATCTAATGCCATTTGAATGTCCATGTACACCACATTAACAGCTTTTCCCTCATCAACCCTCTCTGTTACCTCCTCACAAAACTCCCGCCAGTTAGATAAGCATGATTTTCCCTTAAGAAATCCATTCCGCCTTTCCTTAATTCACTCGTATTTGTCCATGAGACTATAGATATTGACACGAATTGTGTTGCCTAGAAGTTTTCCCACCACATAAGTTAAAATGATTGACCGAAAGTTGCTGCTGTCGTCTCCCAAATCTCTGTCTCTTTCTCTCTCTATGTCTCTGTCACTCTGACTCTCTTTCTGTCTCTCTCTCTCGCTTTGTCTCTGTCTCCCTCTCTCTCTATTCCTCCCTCTGTTCTCCCTCCTGTCCCTCCCTCTCTTTCACTCTGTCCGTCTCTCTCCTTATATATATCTCTCTCTGCTTCGATCTCTCGGTCTACCCGTCTCTCTCTGTCCCTGTCTCTGCAAATCACTTTCTTCCCCCCAGCCCACCTCCGTCTCTCTCTCTCTTTGTCTCTGTCTCTCCCTGTATACCTGTCTCCCCCAATACCTGCATCTCCCATCTGTCTCTGTTTCTTCCTCTCCATCTGTTCCTCTGTCTGTCTTTCCCTCTCTCTCTGTCCCCCTCTCTCTCTCTCTGCCACTCCCTCTCTGCCTGCCCCCCCACTCTGTCTCTGTCTCCCCTGTCTCTACCTCCACTGTCTCTGTCTCTCCCTTTTTCTCTGTCTCTATCTCTCCCTCCTTCTCTGACTCTGTTTCTCCATCTTACCCACTCTCTGTCTCCCTCTCTCTCTCTGTTTTAGTCTCTTGCTCTGCCTCTCCCTTTCAGACATGTATTGGTTAATTTTGAACCAGTAACTCTTTCCATTAGAATCAAAGAAAATTTAAGGCACAGAAAGAGGCCGCTTGGCCCATCATGTCTGTGTCGGCCGAAAAACGATCCACTGATTCTCATCCCACCTTCCAGCATTTGGTCCGTTGCCCTTCAGCTTACGGCACTTGAGGTGCATATCCAGACGTCTTTTGAATGAGTTGAGGGTCTCTGCCTCAACTATCATAGAAACGTAGAAAATAAGAGCAGGAGTAGGTCATTCGGCCCTTAGAGCCTGCTTCACCATTCATTATGATCATGGCTGATCATCCAACTCAGTAGCCTGTTCCAGCATTCGCCCCATACCCTTTGATCCCTTTCGACCCAAGAGCTCTCTCTAACTCCTTTTTGAAAACATACAATGTTTTGGCCTCAACTGCTTTCTGTTGTAGCGAATTCCAAAGCGTCACCACTCTCTGGTTGAAGACATTTCTCCTCATCTTAGTCCTGAAAGGTTTACCCCGTATCCTTAGACTATGACCCCTGGTTCTGGACTCCCTCACCATCGGGAACATCCTTCCTGCATCGACCCTGTCAAGACCCGTTGTTAGAATTTTACAGGTTTCTATGACATCCCTTCTCACTCTACAATCCTAACCGACTCAACCTCTTCTCATACGTCAGTCCCGCCATCCCAGAAATCAGTTTGCAGACCTTCGTTGCACTCCCTCTGTAGCAAGAACATCCTTCCTCAGATAAGGAGACCAAAACTGCTCACAATATTGCAGGTGTGGCCTCACCTAGGCCCTGTATAATTGCAGCAAGACCACCCTGCTCCTGTACTCGAATCCTCTCGCTGTGAAGTCCAATAAACCATTTGCGTTTTTTGCCACCTGTTGCACCTGCATGCTTACCTTCAGGTACTGGTGTACGAGAACACCCAGGTCTCCCTACATATTCCCCTCTCAGTTTATAGCCATTCAGAAAATAATCTGCCTTCCCGTTTTTGCTCCCAAAGTGGATAACCTCACATTTATCCACATTATACTGCATCTGCCATGCATTAGACCACTCACTCAACTTGTCCAAATCACCCTGAAGCCTCTCTGCATCCTCCTCACAACTCACCCTCCCACCCAGTTTTGTGTCATCTGCAAATTTGGAGATATTGCATTTAGTTTCCTCATCTAAATCATAATTGCATATTGTGGATATCTGGGGTCCTAGCACCGATCACAGCGGTACCCCTCTAGTCACTGCCTGTTTAGTCACTGCCTGCCTTTCGAAAAACCCATTTGTCCCTCCTCTTTGTTTCCTGCCTGTCAAACAATTTTCTTTCCATCGCAATACACTAACCACAATCCTATGCACTTTAATTTTACACACTAATCTCTTATGCGGGACTTTGTCGAAAGCCTTCTGAAAGTCCAAATGTATCACATCCATTGGCTCCTTTCAGGCAATGAGTTCCAGACCATCACCAGCCACTGGGTGAAAACGATTTTCCTCATCTCGCCGCTAATTTTTTTCTGCCAATTACTTTAAATCTATGCATCATCGCCACTGACCTCTCTGCTAAGGTAAATAGACCCTTCACCTGTTCTGTATCCAGGCCCCTCAAAATTTTGTACATTTCAATCAGATCTCCCCTCAGCCTACTCTGTTCCAAGGAGAACAACCGCAGCCTAACCAATCATTCCCCATAGCTGCATTTTTCCAGCTCTGGCAACATCCTCGTAAATCTCCTCTGTACCCTTTCTAGTGCAATTAAATCCTTTCTATAATGAGGTGACCAGAACTGCACACAGCACTCAGGTTGTGACCGAACCAATGGGTTATACAGTTCCAGCATAACCTCCCTGCTCTTCTATTCTGTACATGCCTTGTTGGGAACGTCACTGCAGTTTGAAAATATGAAACACTGATCACTGATCCAACACTCACCCCGAAACACTCACACTAAACTCCCAACACAGGACTGGGCAGATAATGAGGATTGTTCCTTATTGTTGCATCTTGTCTCATCCTCTATCTGTCTTTCTTTCTCATGTCTGTCTCTCTCCATCTCTCTCTCTCTCTCTTTCTCTCACTGTGTCTCGCACGCTCTCTGTCACTGCCTCTCCCTCTTTCTCCATCTCTGTCCATGACTCTGTCTGTGTCTCTCACACCATCTCTTCCTCTCTCTCTCTCCTTGGGCAGAAATGCTTTAAAATATTTCTTGGTTAATTCTGAAGGTGGGTATCTTGCCCTTGCTGCGAAGGTCACTGCAGTTTGAAAACATCAAACACTGACCTCTGACCCACTCTGTCTGTGCCTCCCTCCCTCCATCTCTTCCTCCTTCACTCCCAGGACAGCAATGTCCGGAGTCGCTTCTGGTTAATTTTGAACCTGTAACTCTTGCCCTTTTTGGCAACGTCACTGCAGTTTGAAAATATCAGACACTGATCCAACACTCGCCCCTCAAACACTCACATTAAATCCTCAATACCGGACTGGGCAGACAGTGGAGATTGGTACTGGGGTTCTGTTAAGATTTCATCTCATTATCGCTTCTGTCTCCCGCTGTCTTTCACTTCGTCACTCCACATTGTGCACAGAGTGGGAGCACCCTCCACTTTATACATAGAGATGGTGCTCCCTTCACTTTATACATAGAGATGGAGCTCCCCCCACTTTATACATAGAGCGGGTACTCCCTCCAATATATACATAGCGGGAGCTCCCTCCATTTTACACATAGCGAGGGAGCTCCCTCTACTTTATGCACAGAGAGGCAGCTCACTCCACTTTATACATAGAGAGGGAGTTCCCTCCACTTTATACGTAGAGGGGGTGCTCCCTCCACTTTATAGGGAGAGGGGGAGCTGCCTCCATTTATGCATAGAGAGGGAGCTCCCTCCACTTTATACATAGAGGGGTAGCTCCCTTTATTTTATGCAGCATTCATGGTGGGTTTAAACACCTGTCAGCAGGCCACTAGTGGGCCTCTGGATTACTTGACCGGTGATATATTCACTGTGTGACTGCCTCCCCAATGGACGTTAACAGTGTCTGTCTCCTAATATCACCCACAGTAGTTTTTAGGCTGTCGCCCTGAACATTGTCTTGAATCAGATCCCCAAAGTCCACATTTGAACTGGGAAAAGGCTGGAACAGAGTGAAACGGGATTAGTTTTGTCCCTGGATTCAGCGTGCACTGCAGACAGATCGGTTACATTTACAATAGAAACACCATGAGTGAACAAGGTCAATACAATAATCTGGAAAATATAAATGACGCCACTCATAATTGTAGCATATATCCCGAATGAGTGCAGATTTCAGGTTTATTCCTGAGAGAGGTCTTACTAAGAAAATGTCATTGACATTGAAATGATTGTGTTTTATCCACCACATTATTTACATCAGAGTCAAAGCTGCTGATGTAATGTGTTTGTTCAGGAGAGTGTAACCAATAGCAATGATCAGGGGTATAACCATGTCATTGGAGACTTATCCCCTGCATAACTCCGGACCCATTGGAATGGATCAACTCAGAGTGCCTGCTGGAGCTGTGGATTCCAGGCTACCAGAAGTCTCTGCTTCTCACAGAAATGGAATATCCAGTAATGTATCAGATGGAAGACATTTACCAGCCTGTACTTGCAGTAATTGGAGTTCCTGGTAAGCCAGTATCTTAGCTGTTAATGGTATAAATCGATGTTAAATGTGCTGCTGTACTCGGTATTATTTCTTACTTTGTGTTACACAGCCGCCTGTTCTTTTCTTTTCCAGCAATTTACTGCTGGAATCTTCTCATTTTTCTAGTCTTTCAGTCCTGTG